>NC_064624.1:61887253-62189753 GCF_023898315.1 Schistocerca nitens
CTGAACCATCAACAAGTGTCAGCGTGCGAAACATTCAACGAAACATCATCGATATGGGCTTTCGGAGCCGAAGACCCGCTCTTGTACCCTTGTTCACTGCACAACACAAAGCTTTACACCTCACCTGGGCCCTTCAATTCCGACGTTGGACTGTTGATGACTGGAAACGTGTTGCCTAATCGGATGAGTCCCGTTTCAGATTCTATCGAGCGGATGGACGTGCACGGGTATGGTGACAACATCATCAATTCATGGACTCTGCGTGCCACCAGAGGACTGTTGAAGGTGGTGAAGGTTCTGTAATTGTCTAGAGCGTGTCCAGTTGGAGTGATATGGGACCCGTGACACGTCTAGATACGACTCTGGCAGGTGACACATATGTAAGCGTCCTGACCACCTACATCCATTCATGTCCATTGTGCATTCCTGGGCAATTCCAGCAGGACAATGCGACATCCTACACATCCAGAATTGCTACAGAGTGGCTTCAGGAACACTCTTCTGACTTTGGACAGTTCCGCTGGCCACCAAACTACCCAGACACGAACATTATTGAGCATATCTGGGATGCCTTGCAACGTGCTGTTCAGAAGAGATCTCCCCCCCCCCCCGCCCCTTCGTACTCTTACGGATTTATCGACTGCGCTGCAGGATTCATGATTTGAGTTCCCTCCACCACTACTTCACACATTAGTCAAGACCATGCCACGCCTTGCTGCCGCACTTGTGTGTGCTCGCGGGGGCCCTACACGATGTATTTGTCGGGTGTACAAGTTTCTTTGGCTCTTCAGTGTATATCTTCAGTCACTAAAACAAAATATTCTCTGTGATTTTGTGATGGTCTCAACGAAACTAGAGTTCTTACAATAATTTATTTCATTAAATTGTTTTCAGTTTACAAGATGTAACATCTCATTCATTTTCGTTCGTTAAGATTACCAACTTTCCTGGATTTCTAGGCTGCCCATACTTGTACATAGAAAGCATACCGAATATTCTTATAAATGTGACATAGGATAAAAACCAGATATAATGGATGAGTACAATAAAAACCCATGTTCATGTGCAAAAAATGAGGTACTGCACAAATGAAAACAAAAATGGTATCGTAAGACTCAAAAAAACAGCAACTCGCATCTATTGATTGAGTTTGAGAAAAAAAAATGTATCTAGGACTGTAACAAAACGGACGAATAATATATACACTATACAATATGTCACAGTTTACAATTCACATACAGAAAATGTACATATTAAATGCTAAATTACAAGTTAACATCAATATTAACAAATTATGTGGGAAATAGAAATAAAACATTATTTATGAACTATTGAAACTGATGAGTAGCATGAAGTGTTGGTGTTATAGAATCCAAATCCCACGAAATCGTAAGCAAGCCGATCAAATATTTTAACCATGTGTAAATGTATGAGACATGGTCCATCTGTGGAACGCAATACAGCCGGCATTCAGGATGGCATGTCTTCGACAAACCCACGGTAGGTTTACGGAGGTGTACAGCAGCAGACATATGCGCACAGGTCACGCATAACACTTTCCCCACCGACTCACGTCTGGGGTCTGCTGCAGCTGCTCGCGTGGATGATGGCGTATCAGCAACACGACCACCGATCTAGCGTATCAAAGAAATCTGTTTATCTGGAGACGGGTTTCCATTGATCTACTGTTCAAACTCAGTGTACTCTCTGCAGTCGCAGCTGACGATGTCGTCGTACCACCACGGTAACAGGTAAGGGTCGTCAGCACCAGGGTTGTGCTCTGCCGTCAGCTTGGCCACAGATCACCGCCAATCCTGCACTACAGAGCGGGCAAGATTTTGACCTCCACAACCTGCGATAAGGCGTCCCCTACCAACACCTTGTCTCCTTCCTGTGGTTTCTCTGTCCTCCAACCAGTTCCATTCCCATGCATCGGCTAATAACACTCTGTGCTGTGTCAGAGTCGCATGTGTCAACTGTTTTCCCACTTTGCAGCCCTGGCCATTTCTAGAATTACTCCACATTCTTCTCTGCTGCGACTCTGCACACTCCTCAGCGCGTCACGTTCCCACAGCCCCTCCTCCTGGCATTCTGTCTCGCGCTGGGCAGTGGTCCTAATCCTTCGGCTCATGCAAAGGAAGGGCAGGCCTGACGATTTTGGTATCGGAATAGTAAACCATAATTTCTGGACATGGTCCACAAAACTTTTAGTTGAAGTCGTTGTCGTTCTGAAAGCGTAGAGTATAAGTAAGTACACATAAAACTAACGAATAATTTTCTGTTACGACTGTGTGTTGGCAGCAGATCATTCTGAAAGGAAAAATGAATGAGACTGAGATCCGGTGGTTTATTCATCCTGCGGAAAGACTTCCGCTTCGCTCGTCGCTGTACTGGGACTGTTCTCCGTGCGACGCGCACTGCGTGTGTCGCCACCTCAGTCAGCTTCGACAGCCGACGACGCGTCCAGCGGGCGTAGCTGCGGCGCCGCTGGCTCTGCTTGCATCAAACGGGGCCTCCGTGCTGGATTGCGTCTGCAGGCACGTCGGCCGCAGCCTGAAAGAAAACAGCGATGGTGCTGGGGAAATATGGAGAACCTACTGTCGATATCTCCGTGGTGAAAGTATGGAAGTCACACTTCTTCTGAAAATGTGATGCATTATTTATAACAAATTCCATTAGCGAATATATGTGTCGTCATAGTGCAAATAAGATGCCTAACCCCTTGAAAACGACACACCTACATGACGATCATGGGTGACCACCACACATTATCCTTACTGCTCGCTTATGCTGTGTTGGTCTTTGTTTGTTTATTTCGAACACGCTCCATTAAATCAACTTGGTGTAATACTACATATACATCCTGTGTGTGTGTGTGTGTGTGTGTGTGTGTGTGTGTGTGTGTGTGTGTGTAGTGTAGTGTAGTGTAGCGTAATGCTTGTATTGTGTGATGATCAATATGACTATGATGATTATGATTATGGTGAAATAAGGCAGCCATTCCCGGCACATAACCGACCACTTCCGAATAGCACCATGTGGGCCGCAGAGCTTAACGTCCCCATCCGACAGACGGATCGCCATCGACAGTGTCGCACGCCCTCACATCATCAGGCACTGCAGAGAGGCCTGGCAGTTAAACCAGGGCGTTGGCGCCAAGTCTGGTGACCAGGAACATTACGTCACCACCTCTCCTCCCCTTGACGGCCAAATACTGGCAGTGGTAATTTTTTCCACCACTGGGGCTCTAACCACTTTAGCTCCGGGTATAGAGCCACAGCACAAGCGTGCAAACAGGTGGTTAGACTGTGGGTTCAAGAAGACTACACATTTACAGTCAACAATACGGAATTAGTGTACACCATCTGTCTATCTGTAGAGTAAATCCTATGTGGAACTGTGAAAACGTGTACTAAATGTCTATGTAGCATGTAACGTGGTATCCAGCCTGGAATTCACTTAGCCAGATGTCAGATGATCGAATAATTTACCTGACTTGTACAGTTCCTACGTATCGAACCTAGCGGGACGTGGGAAACCACCTAAAACCCATGCCCAGTCCGGTCAGCTCGCCAGCCTTCCAGCCTAAATCGTTAACGCGCGGGCGGATTCTCTCTGGTGTCAGGCTCAGCTCCCCAAATCCCAGAAACGGCGTGTTACCTTGCGTGACTATCTGCGCAGATCTTACTCCTCGCTTTTGTGTAATATTTTCTTTCTAAGTGACAAGCTACCCCAGACAATTATTCTGTAAGAATTATTTTTAGTGAAAATGTGTAAAATTTTTCAAGAGTTTCATTCGTTTGTTTCCAAAACCATAATTATACGAAGAGTAAATGAAGCTCAACTCAGTTTCTTGAGCAGCAACTTCCTCCAGTTCTAATTTTCGTCAGTATCTACACTCAAAGAACTGCAGCATTCTGCACTGTTTACTGACTCCTGTTCATGTGCTACATCAGCTGTTTGTGTGGCTCTGTTTGTTTTACAGAAATAAATGTAGCATGGATTCTCAAAATTTGTGGTGAGGTCATCTTCAGAGAATCACCAAACAATTCTCAGAAAACACCATTAAAAGCTCATCTATATTAGATTAGATTAGATTAGATTTGTACTTGTTCCATAGATCATGAATACAACACTTGGTACTGATGTGGAACGTGCCAGGTTAATAACAGGTGTCTATACAAGATATTACATTACACTAAATATTAGATGACACTTAATATTTTTAATGTTTTTGTGGGTGTTGGGGAAATTACTCACCTACTATATCCTAAAATTCATCTAATGAGTAGAAGAAGTTGCCATTAAGAAATTCTTCTAATTTCCTTTTAAATACTATATGTCAGACTTTTGATGCTATTAGGTAAATGGCCAAAGACTTTTGTGGCAGCATAATTACCCCTTTCTGAGCCAAAGTTAGATTTAACCTTGAATAGTGAAGATCATCCTTTCTTCTAGTGTTGTAGCCATGTACACTGCTATTACTTTTGTATTCGTTTGGGCTGTTAATAACAAATTTCATAAGTGAATATATATATATATATATATATATATATATATATATATATATATATATATATATATATATATAGTGTTGGTACAGTGAAGATCTCTAGCTCTTTAAATAAGTGTTTGCAGGATGATCTTGGATGAGCTCCAGCAATTATTCTGATTACACGCTTTTGTGCAATGAACACTCTTTTACTCAATGATGAGTTACCCCAGAATATGATGCCATACGAAAGCAGAGAATGACAAAAGGTGTGGGTGTGGTAAGCTAATTTACTGAGATGTCTATCGCCAAAATTTGCAATGACCCTAATAGCATAAGTAGCTGAACTCAAATGTTTCAGCAGATCTTCAGTGTATTTTTTCCAATTCAACCCCTCATCAATGGATGCACCTAGAAATTTGGAATATTCTACCTTAGCTACCGATTTCTGATCAAAGTCTATATTTATTAATGGTGCCATTCCATTTACTATGTTGAACTGTATATGCTGTGTTTTGTCAAAGTTTAATGAGAGCCCATTTGCAGAGAACCACTTAATGATTTTCTGAAAAACATCATTTACAATTTCACCAATTAATTCTTGTCTGTTGGTTGTGATAGCTATACTTGTATCATCAGCAAAAAGTACCAGCTTTGCATCTTCGTGAATATAGAATTGCACGTCATTAATATATATTAAGAACAGCTGAGGACCCAAGGCCGAACCTTGTGGCACCCCATTCTTGACTGTTCTCCAGTTTGAGAAATCACCAGTTTTTGCATATTATGTGAACTGCTTATTTCGACTTTCTGCACTCTTCCAGTTAGGTATAATTTAAACAATTTCAGTGCAATCCCATTTATACCACAGTACTTGAGCTTATCTAGAAGTGTTCCATGATTTACACAATCAAAAGCCTTTGAGAGATCACAAAAAGTCACATGGGGTCACTTCCGGTTACTAAGAGCATTTAATATTTCATTAGTTCTTAGGTGTGCATTTTGATGAATACTCGAACTGGGAAAACCTTATAGTACTCCTGCTAAAACTATTACAACTAGCTATTTTTGACATCAGAACAGCTTCCAACTTTTGTGATATAACAGTCAGTAAGTCAATTTAAATTGCATTTTTTTTTCTTTCAATGATGCCTTATGGGATAATATTCTTGGGTAAATCGAAACTGAAGTTTCCCAAAAGAAAGTTATTAGAACGAGGTGTTGGGTTCACACCAATACATCTTGCAGGTATCTCTTTAATCCATCGCTAGCTCATTGTACAGGCATTCACTTATGAAATTTGTTATCAACAGTCCATCATGTTAACCACTAAAATAATGAAAACCAGAGAATAATGAAAAACACACGCATGAAACGAAAGAATATTAAGCTAAAAACAGACAATACAACTCAACAAAAGATGAGTGAACAACAACACGGAATAACACTTGTGAATAGCACACACAGTAATCAGGAAGTAAGGTGTTAAGTCTAAATGGGTTCTAAAAGCATTGACATCCTGGGTATGTAGACCACACAATTGTAGCCTCACAGTGGCACACAGGCAGTAATGAGACTTCAATTGATAAGTAGAAACAAAACATAATTTAACCTCTCCAAACATGTGCTACAAAGAGTGGTTTCTCACCTAATATAAAGAGAAGAAGAAGAAAAACCTTAATTAGTGAAAAATTGGTAATTATTATATAGCAAAAACATTGTAAGAAAAGCAAGCATGTATTACAGCCACTTAGAATGCTTCACAAAGAAAAAAGAGCGAAATACGTATTGTCCAGTACAAACAGCCATTAACTTAGCTGCATGCTCAACAATACAGAATCAATAAAGGAACGACTGAAAACAAAAAAATGACGATATAGCCACGTCTAATGTGTTCCATCTGGTTATACGATAATTGCAAGAATGTTCGTCTCAGACTATACAACAGCATCCACGACTTCATATTCAACTTAAAAAAGCCAAAATAAATGCTATAATTCCACCTTATGTAAATGTAAACGTCAGAAAAAACTTATTGGTGGCAGAAAGAACAAAATCTTTTACTTGACAAACTCGATTAAAATTAAAAATCAAATCGCTTTATAGCAAGATATTCATGCCTAATAGAATGTCACGTGATGTAGTTTGCCGCTTATTTGCATTTATTGACAGTCTTAAAGTGATGATTAGCATGCCACAGGAAATTAAACACTTGACAGCAAAAACACTGAAATACAAATGGAACAAAATCACATACAAAAGTAAAATAATCGCTAGTAAACACAAACTGTAAGATACATACACAAAGTGCGACAGATACATCTTCACACATTCCACCCTAAACTACTAAATGCCACAAATACGGAATTAAAAGAGGAAGAAGCACAGATACCAGGAAAAGTTCACGAGCACAACATTATTACCATGACAGACAAACACTACATAAAAATTGTGATTGTAGACACAGAAAGCAGTCAGACAGAGGAAGAGAAAGGACAAAGTAGCACTAAATGTAGCACTAACACGTGAACTGGTAAAGATGAAAGAAACAACACGATCACCATGTCAGATAAAAATCATAACAGGAAACCTGAACTAGAAAACGATACTACAAAAAAAAAAAACCTACACTCCAGCAACATAATCAATAGAGCTGATAAAGGAAACACCACAGTACTTATTAGTATGGAACAATACATAGAAAAACAGAAGAAATCATTTACTCAATCATCACAAAACAGAAATCTGGTCCAGAGGCACATTTTCACACACACAAAACCAACCTCAAGGGCATCAGACATATACTCACTGTTAGACAGAAACAACACCTCACACAAAAGAACCCAAAAACATCTGCACCCAAAAATCAACCCGAGCTTCAGAAACCAAATATTCCTGTGAGGCTAGTCATAAATTTCATAAATGCACCATCATACCATGTGGAAAAACACGTAACACAGTCAAGATACAACATTATGAAATGATCAACAACAAAAATTAATTTCAAACACAACTGAAAAACTTGCACATTCAACACACAGCTTCACTCATTTCTTTTGATATGGAGAACTTTTACACCTCAGCACCACTCGCAGAAACAACAAAACTAGTTGAATAAAAGCTACTGACGTGCAATGAAATACTCACAGGTAATATTAGAGAATTAAACAAAACAAGATTACCATTATTGTCTTCATGAGGACTATTACTGAAGAGCTTGCATCACAAGACATGGACTCTATTAAAGTTAAGTATTCAGTTTATGTAAATAAAGAATGATATTACTTCACGTGCGCATTTGTGTTGTAGAAAGAGGATACTGGCCACTCATAACAACGTTCGCTCCCTTGTTTCCTTGAGGTACAAGACTCTACACATTTCATAATTCAGCACGTAGTGTAAGTCAGCGAATGCATGCAAAGGCTCGAAAACTGTTTATGGAAAGCAGATAACCGATCCCTCTGCTGGACGTGGATGTTTCCCTGTTTTGCCAACAGTTCCAGTGCTATGCTGGGAACGTGACTACCATTTCCAGTGTGAGTTCCGGAAGGGAGGCGGTGCCAGGACTGAAGCTGTGAGTGCGAGGCGACGCTCCTGCCTCGGTATTGCAGTCGGTAAACGCAGCGGAAGAATGGGGGCTGCCTCTGGGCCGCAGTCTGACACACAGTTCTGGTGTGTCAGCAAGTTTCAGATTTTCGTTTCTCCCGTTACTGGCACAGTTAATGTTAAACAATTTTATTGCTGTCATTATTGCAATTTCCATTGCTATTTGTTTTTGTGATGATGATGAAGATTCCGGTTTGCGGGGCCCTCAATGGCGTGGTTATCAGAGCCCTCGCGAATTTCCAATTTTTGCGCTGTCCAGTCTCGCCATTTTCCTGAATGATGATGAAATGATGAGGACAACACAAACACCCAGACCACAGTCAGAGAAAATCACCGACCCGGTCGGGAATCGAACCTGGAACGCCGGGACCAGGAGGCAGCAACGATAACCTTGTGGTTATAACCTCGAGCTGCAGAGTTGTTTTAGTGGTCTTCGGTCCGAAGACTGGTTTGATGCAGTTCTTCAAGCGACTCTGTCCTGTGCAAATCTCTTCATCCAGATAAATTATTGCAGCATACATCTGTCTGAACCTGCCGACTGTATTCAAGCATTTGTATCCGTCTACATTTATTTTACCCCACACACTTGCCCCCCTACCAAAAAGACGATGGCTTGATTCCTCAGAATGCGTACTATCAGCCATACCCTTCTTTTAGTAAAACTGTACTATAAATTCTTCGCAGTTTTTTTCGCCTGCAGCTCGCGGTCTAGTGGCTAGCGTTGCTGCCTCTGCATTATGGGGTCCTGGGTACGATTCGCAGGTGGGATGGGGATTTTATTTACCTGGAGGACTGGGTGTTTGTGTTTTCCTCATCATTTCATCATCATCATCAATCATGACAGTGGCTAGATTGGAGTGTGTAAGAAATTGGGACTTTGCATCGGCGCTCATGACCATGCAGCTGAGTGCACCACAAAGCTAAGATCATCGTCACCCTGTTTGATTCAGTAACTCTTCATTAGTTAATCGATCTACCCATGTAACCTTCAACATTCTTTTGTAACCCACATTTCATATATTATCTTCTTGTCGAAAGTGCTTACCGCCCACATTTCACTTCTGTACGAGTCTACACTCGGGAAATTAGATTTGTATTAGATGTCAGTAAATTGCTCTTTTTCAGAAATGCTTTTGAAGCTATATGCAGTCCGCATTTTATATCCTTTCTGCTTCGGCCATAATCAGTTAGTTTGCTGTCCAACCAGGAAAGCTCATCTACTTATTTCTTTATCTCAATTCTGAATTGTACTTACACTTCAGAGGCTCACAGTTCCAGATTTCAGTATTCTGATATCTTCCCTTAGCACGTTATGGACATATTGTGATGTATAATACAACTGATTTTTATTAAGACTTAAGTCCGACTGGAAGAAAATAAAGTATCTGAACTCCTCCTCAGTGACTGACAGAACGTGACAGTAATATCGTAAGGGAAGCACCTGATGTTCTTCAGCTTATATTTATTTAACTGAAAACAGGTTTGTTATCTTAGGCTACCATAACATTATCACTTGACTGTGGGACAAGAAGCGAAACAGATTTGCCACATTCACAGTCACAATCACATGAATAGACAGTGTCGTCGTCCCCCCCCCCACCCTCCGGCAACAACGCAGGCGCGAAATCTTGAACGCAGACTATCATAAATGTGCCGAATAGCATCCAATGACAGAGTTTCCCAGACATACATGAAGCGTATTCGCAGTTGCGAATACGAAAAAGCGTCAAATGTATACGGCAATGACATCAGTGAAAATTTGAGCCAGACTGGAACTCGAACCAGGATTTCCTGATGTACGCGAGTGGTCGCCTCAACCCCTTTGGCTATCCGTGCACGCCTCAAGGCCAGAGCCAAACTTCCATACATAGTTGTCCCTGCATCACAACCTGTTGCTGTACAATCATTTTGTAATTCCTTTACGGAGGGAAAATTTTAATTGAAAGACGCTGGTTAATATCGGAGGATAATTACTACATTCCAGTGCCTGTGTTCCATCTGGTATGCATGCATGTCCAAAGGAACACCGCTCTATTCTTCGTTCTCCAGTATCGTGTTCCAAACATCTTTCACATGTTGCAATTCGGCAACAGTTCATGCAGGCCCTGCAAAACGAGTAAGTTTTCACTTACGTCCGGTGCATATTCTGTTGACAAGACATCTGGTGATCTTGCTGGCCAGGGCAGTTGTTGAACGTCATGAAGAGAACGTTGGGCCACAGCAGCCATATGTGGATGTGCATCATCCTGCTGAAGAGGCACATCAACTTCCCGTCGAAAAGCTGGGAGTCTCACCTGAATAATAACCTGTGGAATGTTGTGGGCCCTGGTTAATTTACTCTGCAGAAACACCAAATGTGACTGGGGACTGTAATTTATGCCTCCCACCACACACCATGAACCCTGAAGAATGGCACAAGTGTGTTATGGGGGAATGCAGTCTGGAATAGCCAGCTTATCAGGTCTTTTCCATAGACGTATATGTACGTCACTCACGTATAGACAGAACCTACTCTCATCACTGAAGACAGGAGCGCCATTCCACTCTTTGTTCCATTTCACAGCACCAGAGTAGCCACCTCTAGTAGTGTCATGGTGTCTCCAGTAGCCTGGCTAGAGGCACATGTGACATTAATGCTGATGCAAGCTGGCAGGTCTCTGTGGTCCCTGATGACACCAGGTACATCGTGTCCCCTATGTATTCCCTAGATGGTGTTCGGTCGGCCACCGCCGCTCACACAACGCGTCTCCCTTGACGTGCGTCTGTACTGTACAGAAGCTCGGACACCTAAACTAAGGGTGATGTTCCGCAGACGAGTGTTGAAACTTGCGACTCTGCGCCGGTGCTTTGAGGTCTACATGTGTGGCAGTCTGTCTATAAATGTATGTTCTTTCTTGCAGGCATACAACGCTACCCTGTACATATGGCTGAAGCTGTTAACCAGGAGTACTTATTCGTCGTCGGGGCGTGGTTGTACCACAGAACGAAACTTTCAGAAACTGTTTACCTAGACACTCAGCACCGTTATGCCTATAGAGTGAAAACAGAAGCTGCACAGACCTTATCAGCGCCATTTTTTCGCCAATCTCTGAGAGAAATGAATGACTAAAACTCTTCAGTATTCAAGTTACAGAAGCACCAAAGAAGCTGGTATGGGCATGCGCATTCAAATACTGTGGTATGTAAACAGGCAGAATACGGCGCTGCGGTCGCAACGCTTGTATAACGCAACAAGTATCTGACGCAGTTGTTAGACCGGTTACTACTGCTACAATGGCAGGTTATCAACATTTAAGTGAGTTTGAACGTCGTTTTACAGGCGCACGAGCGATGGGACACAGCATCTCTGAGGTAGTCATCTAGTGCGGATTTTGTCGTACGACCATTTCACGAGTGTACCGTGAATATCGGGAATCTGTTAAAACATCAGCTCTCCGAGATCGCTGCAGCCGGAAAAACATCCTGGAAGAACGGGACCAACGATGACTGAAGAGAATCATTCAATGTGCGGGAAATGCAACGTTTCTGCAAATTGCTGCAGATTTCATCGCTAGGCCATCAACAAGTACCAGCGTGCGAACCAGTCAGCAAAACATCATAGTTATGGGCTTCCAGAACGGAAGGTCCACTCGTGTACCCACGACACAAAGCTTTATGCCTCGATTGGGCCGTCAACACGGACATTGGATTGTTGATGACTGAAAACATGTTACCTGGTCGACGAGTCTCGTTTAAAATTGTATCGAGTGGATGGACGTGTACGGGCATGGAAACAACCTCATGAATCCATGGACCCTGCATGTCGACAGGGGACGGTTCAAGCTGCTGGCGGCTCTGTAACGGTGTGGGGCATGTGCAGTTATATGGGACCACTGATACGTCTATATAAGGCCCTCACTGGTGATCCTGTCTGATCACCTGCATCCATTCATGTCCATTGTGCATTCAGACGGATTTCGGCAATTCCAGCAGGACAATGCGACACCCCACACTTCTGGAATTGCCGCAGAGTGGCTCCAGGAACACTCTTACACAGCCCTTGACGATAGTGTACAGTTTTCCTCCGGCAGTGTATTTGGAACGGCGGCTGAAACATAGGAATCAACATCTCCGAAGACTGCTGGCCCTGCAGGATCTGATCATTAGTGTGTGGCTTCAGCTGGGTTATACCTGAACAATCTTACTCTGCTCCTGGTTAATGGAGGACATTTACGAAGCTAGATACGGTGTTTACGCCGTCATAGCCTGCTGTCTCCTAGTGGCTGGCCGATGTGTTGTCACTTATGCGTAGTCTAAGCAAACATGTCAAGTGGCAGCAGACCGAATGTAACAAGTGAAGAGGAGAATCAGATGTATAATCAGTGGTTGTAGCCTTCAGTGGTGTACATACCGTGCACGGAGCAGGGGTTGGTGCAGTCGGCAGCGACAAGGCACGCGAGGCCACCGCTGAGTCCCCTGCCAGAGGTCCAGACGCTGCCGCGAACAGCCACCAGGGCGCCGCCGTGACCCTCCTCGTCTGTGGGCTGCTGGTCTCCCTCTGCAGGCGACGGTGGTCCGTGACACCAGCTACTCTGTGCCAGGCGCGCCACAACCGGCACCGCGATGCTAGGCGTGTCGAGGTCCTGCACAGTTGCAACATCCAGTGACTTCCTGTAAAACGTTTTCCGGTCATCTTGAGGGCTGCACCCTGCTCAGACAGGGCTTTAATTACCTGCCTCCACATCAACAACACCATCCATTGAAACTGCAACAACACGAGAGGGGCAATGGACAAACATCAACAAGGCATGAAGTGCACTACATGCTTCCACGAGCAGTACATCAGCGCTTCAGCTGGCTATCACCACTGTGACCATGGTGGCGACTCACCTGGACGTGGACGCAATGAGAGGTGCGATGACGCTGGTGAGTTCAATGACGAAGCTGTACACTGGGGTAACACCATAGGGTAGGGTGCCCTGTTTTCTGATGGTGGCCCAATACCGGGTGATTGGCTATTTTCTCTTTGGACAGTGCTCTCAAAGCGGAAACTAGATGAAATCCATGCACTGCCACCATTTTACTACCCTGCTAACTGCCAAGCATATCAGCCACGTTCTGTGCTTATAGCTGATTTTTTTCTTAATATCTTACATTTGAATGTAATATTTTGTAGACACAGTTAAGAAACAGCCAACAGCCTTGCCGTGGTGGTAACACCGGTTCCCATCAGATCATCGAAGTCAAGTGCCGTCTGGCTGGGCTAGCATTTGGATGGGTGACCATCTGATCTGCCAAGTGCTGTTGACAAGCCAGGCAGACTAAGCCCTGGTGAGGCAAACTAAAGGAGCTACTTGATCGAGAAGTAGCGGCTACAGTCTTGTAAACTGATATACGGCTGGGAGAACGGTGTGCTGACCACATGCCCCTCCATATCCACATCCAGTGATGCCTGTGGGCTCAGGATGACACGGCGGCCGGTCGGTACCGTTGGGTCTTCATGGTCTATTCGGGCAGAGTTTAGTTTAGTTTTTTAATGTAAGCAACGCAATCGGATGGTAAGTTGATTTTTTAGTCTTATTTATTGGTGATATATTATCGAAACCTGTGAGTAGCTTTTGAATGCAGTAATTCATTACATTTTTCGATAGGTCAACCATGTTTGTCTAGAGGTAAAGGTGCCTAATTTCGGATACTGTTAGGGTGACAATTTCGACCATCTGACAAATGTGCCTCTTTCTAGATTTCGCTTTTTATTTCTTTTCAGGAGGAAGGCAATGAATTGGGTTTCTTAAAAGCGCCGAAAGTGTTTCAGGTGGCAAAATTTACGCTTTTAGATTACTTAAAGTCAGGAAACTCGGAAGAGAAACTGGGCTCTAGGGTAGACGGAAAATGTGTAAGTAGGCTGTTTATGTTTTCTTATTGGCAACGTTACATAGCGCTCTGTGTGAGAATCACTGGCTGTGCTGTGTGCAGTCTGTGGCTGGTTTGCATTGTTGTCTGCCATTGTAGTGTTGAGCAGCGGCAGCTGGATGTGAACAGCGCGTAGCGTTGGGCAGTTGGAGGTGAGCCGCCAGCAGTGGTGGATGTGGGCAGAGAGATGGCGGAGTTTTGTAATTTGTCATGAACTGCTACATATATTATGACTATTAAGGTAAATACATTGTTTGTTCTCTATTAATATCTTTCATTTGCTAACTATCCCTATCAGTAGTTAGTGCCTTCCGTAGTTTGAATCTTTTATTTAGCTGGCAGTAGTGGCGCTCGCTGTATTGCAGTAGTTCGAGTAATGAAGATTTTTGTGAGGTAAGTGATTTCTGAAAGGTATAGTTTAATGTTATTCAGGGCCATTCTTTTGTAGGGATTATTGAAAGTCAGATTGCGTTGCGCTAAAAAGTATTGTGTGTCACTTTAAGCACAGTCTTGTACAATTGTTCAAAGGGGACGTTTCAAATGTGCTTTAGGAAGAGTCGTCAACTCAAGACAAGCTAAAATGCAACACAGCAATTTTAGAAGAAGTAGGACAATATTCTAAAAGGTAAAAACACTAAAGCACCCAAAAGGTCAGCCAGAACAATACAATGGGGAGGAAATAAAATGGACATATGAGTTATCATTTGCTAAGGATTCTGTTTCCCTCCTCTTGACAGACGACAAAGACAGCGCACATGAGGACTGCCTCTATTATTCTGTCTCATACCATAAAGATAAATCAGGGGAAGATTGGGTAAGATGTTTAGAATGTTTCCGTTGGGTACATGAGCTGTGTACTGGGACTCAGAAACCTGGATGGAAGATGTACAAATGTGGAAACTATAAATGTAGTTATAAGAGTATCATTATTGTAATCGAACTGGAATATCTCAATATTACTTTTTGTACTATTTGTAATAAAACGACATTTCTATAGGTTTGGAATTTAGAATTTTCCTTATGAAATTAAGAGACAGACAATTTGAAATTGCTCATCCTTTTAGTACACAATCCCAAATGAAAAACTTCTTTGATATAAATTATTAAATATAATCTGCTGAGTTTTGCTATAAACGGATGTATATAACCAAAATATGTTATGTCGGACATAAATCCGTATTTTTTGGAAAATTTCAGCTGATTTTTAAGCAACCATATCCTTAGATTTTCTTAGATACCCGAAAACAGGGCATCTCACACTATCGTCTATTCAGGATAGTCGCCATTCTCATTGCAGCATCGCGATGGATGTGTCAATGTGTTGAGGCTCCAAGGAGAGCATAGGCGGCCACGCAACATTTGTCGTTCCCATACATAGGCAGCAGCTGGCAGAATTGTATGGGGTGCTATTTTGTACGTAGCCCATAGTCGGTAAGGTGGACAGCAGCCGCCCATATTTCCGATTTGTCTAGTTCGGTGGCTGCCCACTGTTTTTAAGAGCTTGTTAACATTATCTTTCAAGCAAATAATTCAAGGCCTCATGTTGTCCATCGTGTCTGGGCTTGTGTTACAGTGGTAATGTTACGTAAATTGAAGGTGCAGGTGGGAGAAAGGAAAGGAAGGGAAAGAAACTAATAACATCAGCTGCATCTGGACTTTATACGGAATGAGCGGCGAAGAGTCAAATCGTGTGTCGGACCAGGCGAACAAGGACTCGAACCAGGGATCTTCTGCTTACTAGACGGTTGCATTAACCACTGCGCCACCCAGGCAGATCGTTTGTCGCGAACGCGCGGACTATCCCCGGCGTGCTCCCCGGCCGACCCAGGCGCCACCTACTTGCAGTCTCACACATGTCCTCCACACTCACTGATTTTAGATTCTCTCTATAGATGTAACGCAGATGTGCGTCTGCACCCAAGGTCGTGGATTCATAGCCCGTCGCGACAAATCAGTTATCTGGATCCCTGTTGTCTGTTCTTGCATTCCCTTTCACCCGACTCCACCTTCACTTTACATAATATTCATCACAACTGCGGATTTTGCATGATGTCTGTTGCTTCAGACATCACACATTCATAAAACAGTTGTAATGGCCAGAAGTGTGTCTCTGCATTCATAATTTAGCAACCACTGTGGCGTTCTTGGTACTAGGTACTTTATATTGTAGAATCATTTGCATCAGGTTCTCGGAAAGAGTGTCACCTCAAATTACTCTGTGTGCATAGTAATTTATCTAATCCTGTCTTCATGGTCCCAAGCACAGCAATGCGTGGGTGGCTGTAGTATAGTCCCAGATTCCATACTTAATATTCATTGTTGAAACAGCTGACCCCTATCTCCAAGCCCCAACCACTTTAGGCTTTACAGCACTCCTGTGACACTTTCGCAAAACACAGACAAGCCTGACACCCTTCGTATCTCTCTGTACACTCCCAAAATCCTCTCGTCGTGCTGTCTGCTGTGGTGCCCACAGTAATATTCTAGAATGGGCCCCACGAGCATTTTGGAAGCCAGACTGACTGAATTTCGCTAGTGTCCTACTGATAACCTGTCGTCTACCACCTGCTTTAACTACGATTGACCGTATCTGATTCTTCCATTTCCTGTCTCCACAAACTGTTTGTACAATTTCACTGATTCCAATAGGTGGGGTGCAAAGTTTCGTATTTATGAACCTTTAAAGAAAGCTGCCAATGTCTGTATGAGTTCGAAATCATGTAAATTTGTGAGTGGGTATATGTGGAGCTTTTCAAGGTACAATTTCGCCACCAGAGAAATTTCTGCGATTATTATTAGCATTGTATAGTAGGCAATTAACATACAATATGGTCTGTAATGGTTACAGCGCACTTCCCTTCGGTTACTTCTGCACATGTTGTATGATTCTTTATCCGTCTTGAGTCGTGGTACCACATGTATTAGTACACCTCTTAATAATATTTTGTATGATATATGTTCTTCACGAGTTAATAAATCCTCCACTTGATTGCCTTGAACGTTAGCTCTCAGAATACCTTGTGTAAAAAGTGCTACTCGAATTCCTCATGACCAATATTTTTCAGAATCTCGCTGGTATTAAGGCGATCATTGTATTCAAAGTACCTCGACTTTCCAACATGGTACGCAACAAATACGAGACAGTAATTCGAAATTTGTGGTAAGTTCCTACGGGACCAAACTGCTAAGGTCAACGGTCCCTAGGCTTACACATTGCTTAATGTAAATTAAACTAACTTAGGGTAAGGACAACACACACACTCAGGCCCGAGAGGGGATTCGAACCTCCGACGCGAGTAGCCGCGCAAACCGTGGCAAGGCGCCCGAGACAGCACGGCTACCCCGCGCGGCTGTGAGACAGTCGTAGATGTTAGACGGTTCGAGTACTCACTACTGTCACTGAATAGGTTCGCACAGAGCACGACCACTTGGACGAGCTATCCATATACAGAAACAGGCATAGGTCGTAAGCTATTAGCCAGATGGGACGTCGAGCTGTGCTGAGGCGGAGAGGTGGTGAAACTCGTCCGCAACCTCCGGCAGTGGACTCGAATTGCTGCTGCAGGAGGGCAGTTGGGCGCCACTGTTCTGACTAGGTGAGGTTCAAATGGCTCTGAGCACTATTGGACTTAACATCTGAGGTCATCAGTGCCCTAGAACTTAGAACTACTTAAACCTGACTAACCTAAGGACATAACAGTCATCCATGCCCGAGGCAGGATTCGAACCTGCGCCGTAGCGGTCGCGCGGTTCCAGACTGTAGCGCGTAGAACCGCTCGGCCACCCCGGCAGGTTAGGTGAGGCGGATGCTTTCCGAGCCCAGGTTTTGCCCAGCTACGGACACACAGATATTTGCACAGTAGCAAAAGGCGCTTGACGAAGACAAGGGGCGAACGGACGACACAGGTGAACAAGACAGTCGCAGATGCCAGAGGACCTCATTGCAGATAGTGATGAAGGGTGCATTCAGAATGGAAATTTGGAAATTTGTTGGCGGGTTTGGGTACCCTCTGGTATGAGAACAGAGAGCGTTGTGGAACGGCTCTGAAAGTTGTAGTCTAGCGATTTGACTGGCGAAATGAAGATGGTGAGCTGGCCATTCTCATGTGTGGACATCCCGTTAGAAAAAACTTCGCAGAGGGCCAGGAGAAAGGTCCTCTTACGTGAGTGTGGGTCTCCCTGTCTGCCAAAACAGCTCACTGGGCTCTCACTTCCTGCAACGACAAGTCTCTCATCATAGTATGCTGCCAAAGGTTGTTTCTGTGTTACAGTAACCAGACGCTGGGAAGCAACACTGAGGATCCTCATTAACTTCTTATGTGCACACAGTTGTGTACTTGTCTTGGTCATTGTGATACGAACATATTAATTGTGTTGTAAATCGAATAACCAATGACCGATGGAGCAACGAGAACATCAAAAGCTGAGTAGCAGCGGCATTAAGAGCATTCCTGGCCAAGAGAAAGCTACTACTATCAAATATAGATCTTGATTTGAGGAAGAAATATCTGAGAATACGTTTGGAGCACAGTATTGTATGGATGTGAAGCAAGGTGTTTTGGAAAACCAGGACAGAAGAGAATCGAAGCGTTTGAGATGTGGTGCTACAGATGAATGTTGAAAATTAGGTGGAGTGATAACGTAAGGAATGGGAAGTTGTGTGCCGAATCGGAGAAGAAAGGAATATGTGGGACTTTGTTTTGGGAATTTTGTGGTAAGTTCCTATGGAACCAAACCACTGAGGTCATCGGTCCCTAGGCTTACATACTGCTTAATCTAACTTAAACTAACTTACGCTAAGGACAACACACACAGCCATGCCCGAGGGAGCACTCGAACCTCCGATGTGGGAAGCCGCGCGAAACGTGGCTACCCCGCGCGGCGAATATGTGGAAAACAACTGACAGGGAGAAGGGACAGGATCATAGGACATCTATTAAGACATCAGAAAACAACGTCCGTGGTGCTACAGGGAACTGTAGAAGGCAAAAATTGCAGATGAAGACAGAGATTGGAATACATCCAGCAAATAATTGGGGATGTAGATTGTAAATGCTACTGTGAGATGAAGTGGTTGGCAAGGAAAGAAATTTGTGGCGGCTACATCAAATCAATCAGAAGACTGGTAACTCAAAAAAAAAAAAAAAAACCACGAAAATGGTTTGAACTAGTAATGTTCCAAAACAGCTCATTTGATGCAAATAATCGGCGTAATCTACTTTCAGTTTTTCAGCTGGTGCTCAGATGCCTTTAGTTTCTGTGTAGCGTGCGTCATTTTCACTCATGATAAGTAACTTTTCGGCAACTGATCACTGCGTATGCTCAGGCTTCCAATTCAGTGCACTTGCGCAAAGACACAAATAATTTGAAGTTTATTATAGATTCTCTAGAAGTATTGTTATGCTTTAAGCAGTTATAGCTGTTTTCCGTGGCCGTATTGATAGGCTATTGATCGCTTCTGTAATGTCTACAACGTTCATAATTATGTAAAAATTACAGAAATACATAAAGGGCACTTACATCACAACCTTTTCACGAACTTGCATCGGTAATGTAGGATCTGGCGAGTAGTTGGATCCTGCATCCTGTCTATCACATTTCGCAGCGACTGACTTCGTGTTATTCGCATACACCTGGAAAACTTTTTAAATCCAATAAACAACTGAAGATCATTAATTTAAAGCCTTGCCAAATCGAACTTTGTGTTATCTTCTGATTCGCAAAATGGAGAACAAATTCCATTCACCTAAATGTTGACATTAAGTGTAGTTTCCCCCTAATGAACATGGTCCTTCACTGTGAGGCTGGCGACGTTTAGTCTTGCCTCGTAGCAGTATGCAAAAGCCCAGCTGCCTCTCACAAGTTCGAAACGACGCGGTGTATAGCGCCGTTTGACTCTATGATGTACGAGGAAGTACTTACCCTGCGCTGACAGCTGCAGGAAAACACCTCTCCCTCACCGCGGCCGACGTGGCTGCAGACGCAGTCCAGCACGGACGCCCCGTTTGATGCCAGCAGAGCCAGCGGCGACGCAGCTACGCCCGCTGGACGCGTCGTCGGCTGTCGAGGCTGACTGAGGTGGCGACACACGCAGCGCGCGTCGCACGCAGAACAGTCCCAGTACAGCGACGAGCGCACACGAAGTCTCTCCGCCGGTTGAGCGAAACCACAGGAAGTGCGGCGCCTCTCGCCTTGACCGCAGCCGTTTTCCTTCTTGTTTTCAGAGCGGCCAGCTGCCAACACACAGACGTGACAAAAAATTATTCTTTCGTTTTCTGCGCACGTCTGCCACATGCTTTTTATGACAAGTTAGTTCAAGTAAAATACTTGTGGGTGATGTCCAGAAACTCACGTTTACTGTTCCCACACACACACAAAAAAAGAAAAAGGTTCGCCGCACCTGGTTTTTAGTGTTTATTTGGGAGCTGAGAGAGTTTGTACGTAACTACACTTATTGTAAAAATATATTTGTAGATTGAAATGATTGATGCTGAACATACCATGTGGATAACACACCGCTGAGCCGAAACATCACGACAACGGCCAGCGCGGGATTCAATGCTACCAGAAGACGCTGTGAGAACGTGACTCGCTGAGGAGCGCGTACAAACGGAGTAGAGGAGAATGGGCAATCTTTCTACACTGAAGCGCCAAACAAACTGGTATAGGCATTCGTATTCAAATACACAGATACGTAAACAGGCCGAATACAGCGCTGCGGTCGGCAACGCCTGTATATGACAAAAGTGTTTCACGCAGGTGTTAGATCGGTTACTGCTGCTACAATGGCGCGTTATCAAGATTTAAGTGAGTTTCAGTGGGTTGTTTTGGTCGGCGCACGAGCTGTGGGACACAGCATCTTCGAGGTAGCGCTGAAGTGGGGATTTTCCCGTACGACCAATTCACGAGTGTACCGTGAATATCACGAATCCGGTAAAACATCAAATCTCCTACATCATTGCGGACGGAAAATCGTCCTGTAAGAAGGGGATCAATGGCGACTGAAGAGAATCGTTCAGCGTGACAGAAGAGCAACTCTTCCCCAGATTCCTGCAGATTTCAATGCTCGGCCACCAATAAGGGTCACCGTGTGAACTATCCAACGAAACATCATCGATATGATTTTCAGAGCCGGCGGCACACTTGTGTACCCTTGATGACTGCACCACACCAAGCTTTTCGCCTCGTATGGGCCCATCAAGACCGACATTGGACTGTTAATGACTGCAAACATGTTGCCTGGTAGGACGAATTTCGTTTCAAATTATATTGAGCGGATGGACATGTACATTTATGGAGACAACCTCATGAATCCATGGACCCTGCATGCCAGCAAGGGACTGTTGAAGCTGGTCGAGTCTCTGTAATGGTGTGGGGCGCGTGCAGTTGGAGCGATATGGGACCGCTAGTGTCTGTAGATGCGATTCTGACAGGTGACACATAAGCGTCTGGTCCGATCACCTGCATCCATTCATGTCCATTGTGCATTCCGACGGACTTTAGCAATTCCATCAGGGCAAGGCGATACCCCACATTTTCGGAATTGCTGCACAGTGGCTAGAGGAACACTCTTTTGAGTTTAAACACTACCGCTGGCCACCCAACTCCCCACACATAAACATTATTGATCATATCTGCGATGCCTTGGAACGTGCTGTTCAGAGGAGCTCTCCACCCCCTCGTACTCTTACGGATTTATGGACAGCGCTGCAGGTTCATGGTGTCAGTTCCCTCCAGCACTACTTCAGACATTAGTCGAGTCCATGCCATGTCGTGTTGCGCCACTTCTGCGTGCTCCTGGGAGGCCTACACGATGTTAGGCAGGCGTACCGGTTGCTTTGGCCCTTCAGTGTAGATACGGCAAGGGTCGCAAGTGGGGAAACTCACTGACGTACCTATAGGCGACTTCGGCAAAGAGACAGATTGTCATTAGCTGGTGCGTGGGAACGTCGACTGTTCGTGTGCTACTGCCCTCAGCATCTATGGAATCCGGTTGAAGGTCGGTCAAAGAATTCATAAAGGTCAAGGTGTTAGAAACTGCAGTTTCGCTACAAAATTCTGTGGTAAAATATTCTTCAGTTGCAGTGGATTAGTTCATTATGATAATATGTCACATGCACGCAGTGTCGGCAGTAGCACCACTACCAGCTTCCCTGTACCAATCTTCCCCCTTCACTCGATGTTTCTTATGACTGGAACTTTTATATTTCAATTAACTTTTATCTTGGTGCAAAAAAATGGTTCAAATGGCTCTGAGCACTATGAGACTTAACATCTGTGGTCATCAGTCCCCTAGAACTTAGAACTACCTAAACCTAACTAACCTAAGGACATCACACACATCCATGCCCGAGGCAGGATTCGAACCTGCGACCGTAGCAGTCGCGCGGTTCCGGACTGAGCGCCTAGAACCGCTAGACCACCGCGGCCGGCTTCTTGGTGCACACTCGCTATACTATTCAGAGGAGAATTGCAAGATTTCTCTGTACCTTTAAAACTAGAGACTTCAAATGGTCGTTACAGTGGGACAAAATCTCGTCGGAATATCTACAGTCGACTAAAGTATTTAGCAGAAAAAAATACTCTTTCCAATTATTTTCTTAACATTTTTCCCAACAGGTAGTACATAACTTTCAAAGTATCTGCTTTTTTCGCAACCACAGCATAGTAGTAGAGTACACAACGCTCATTAATTGTACAGCAGGCAATATTGTATTAAACCGGGGACCTAGAAACGACGGAGAGGCTTCGTCCTGCTGTAGCCCTTTGTGGTTCACAACCCCACAACAGGCCACAGCCGTCCACCCGCCACTCGGCCGCCCCACACCGAACCCAGGGTTTTTATGCGGTTCTGGGGATGAAAAGAAAGTCCCATTTATGATGTCGTTGCTCGTCAACATTGCCTGGCAACATGCCACGCTGGCAGCCATGTGGTCGTCTGTCAGCATTCGTGGCACCCACGTGGATGACACTTTTCGCATTTTCAGGTCGTTATGCAGGATTGTGTACAAAGAACCCACAGAAATGCCAACTCTGGAGGCGATCTGTTCAACAGTCATTCGGCGATCCCCCAAAACAATTCTCTCCACTTTCTCGATCATGTCGTCAGACCGGCTTGTGCGATCCTGAGGTTGTTTCGGTTTGTTGTCACACGATGTTCTGCCTCCGTTATACTGTTGCACCCACGAACGCACTTTCGACACATCCATAACTCCATCACCTCATGTCTCCTTCTACTGTTGATGAATTTCAATTGGTTTCACACCACGCAAATTCAGAAAACGAAGGACTGCACGCTGTTCAAGTAAGGAAACGTCGCCATTTTAAGTATTTTAAACAGTTCTCATTCTCGCCGCTGGCGGTAAAATTCCATCTGCTGTATGGTGCTGCCATCTCTGGGACGTATTGACAATGAATGCGGCCTCATTTTAAAACAATGCGCATGTTTCTATCTCTTTCCAATGCGGAGAAAAAAATTGGAGGCCTTAGAACTTGAATGCACCTCATACTATTTCAGGTTGAAAGAATGTTAATTCCTGTCGTGCAGCCATAATCATAATGGAACTTTCCAGAGTACGAATTATAGCTCCGGCAATCCACTGCACTTTTAGGCCTTGTGTATGCAATACTACTGCCGTCTGTATACGTGCATATCGTTGTCCCATCACCTTTTCACCCCAGCGTAATGACAGACATTAATGTTCTTCACAACACGAACGTGAAAATCTTTCATTCGCCAGTGTCGTCTGACTCTTTTTGGTGACCTGCACAGTGGCATGTGAGTGGGCGATGCTGTCACGAACTCGAGTGCTGCACATTTCAAAACAGAAAGAAGCACATATCTTTAATACACTGATCACAACCTAAGAATAGACGTTCCAATAACTAATTGCTACTTACCTGCGTCGCTCAGGCGGGAAAAGACGTCGATGTTTCGGCTAATACATTGAAACACTACATATCGTCCCTCAGAGCCGAGCGTACTCCAGTTTTAAGGATGTTATGGAACTGAAATCTTCGTCTGTTGAATCTGACTTTAATTAACATATCTCCGCTAAATATGCTCTTAAAATGTCCATTTTTGTTTGTTTATTGATTAATGGGAATGTTTAAACAATAATATGATCCTAATCTCATGAAATGATTTACATACACAGAAATATATTATTCCTTAAAAAAATTGTTGTAGTTAACTGCACAGTATATGCTCAATGGTTTCCATCTTGTTACTAACTGCTCAGAGCTTTAGCTTCATTACAGAATATGAACATACGAAGATGTCCCATTTGGAGTCCCATAAACATAATGCACAAGATAATACATCACATTTGATCTATGTTTGTGAACATTTTGATGATAACGACAGTTTCTAATTTCCCCATAAAAGTCAAGGAAATTCATGCTGTATTGGTATTCATTATGTTTCCTTTATTTTCTAATTGTAATAATAATTCTAATTTTGGTTCTATACAGCTTTGAAGAATAATATGCACTAAACGAGCAGTTTGCATAGCCCCATTATGTAACACATTATCATAGAAATGGAATTCTAGTTGTTCTGTAAACATTTAACAGCGCTTCACAGGTTATGAGCTCATGTTAACTGTGTTATGTACACATCCCAATACACTATCTGCAGTGCTGACATATTTATTTCCTCTCTTTAAGTTATAAGGTATTCTTCAGTTTTACAATATTCTTCAACTAAACGGTTTGGCTGCAAGAATTGCAATCAAAATATAACCTTTCGTTCAATTATACATCCTTAGCAGTAAATAGGGCATACTGTTATTAGTTTCTGTAGGTGATCTATTTGGAAATCAGTGAGATCCACTTATTGGCATAAAGAATAACAAATCTTTGTGTTACAAAGAAAATGAATCTTCTATTTCAGCTACTCCCTTCAAACTTAATCACAAAACTGTATTCTGAAGGAACAAACTGAAGGTACTCATTGGATATACATTCTGGCAAACACAATGCCTTGCATTCAAATACTAATATCAGGTGTGTATACAGGTGTGTATATAGCAAGTTACGTAGGGGTTACTAATTTATTCGTAACTCTATGTGATTGTGTTTGTGTAAGCTTTAATCAGAAATCCTAAAAGAACAGCACACCTTATTGGATTAACACCAATACTTGCTAACAAAACAGCATCAGTGGCATTGGCAAATTGCTTTCATAGAAGTATTATTTCGGAGTTTGCTCCCCCACAACACTCCCCAAGTACTTAATAAATTAGTTATTACGAACCATCCATCACTCTTCATCTAGTAATCTTTTCCACTACATCTAGGACATTACAGGTCTATAACCACATGAACGATTTATACTATTTATGTAACTGCATATTGATATACAGATCTTCATATCATTCACTCTCAGATATACTGACTCTTAGCAATTCGCCAACCATTCTTCAATAGTAAATGTTCCTACTCTCCTAACACCAGCTCTTCTGGAATAACTCAAAACTGGATCCAGCTGTACTTTTCCTCAGCAGTGGCGTTATCCTCCACATATTAGCTACCTATGTACATAGCACAGTCTTGGATGGGAGCAGAATATGTATTCCAGATGTTGGAAATTTTTTAAATCCAATGTCCTTGTCTTGCTCCTCTGTCAACTAGCAAGTAAAAAATTTCCAAAACAGTAAACCCCTTTCCCAGCTAAAATTAACAAACAGCATACAACCAAAAAATACAAAAGATGCCTCTACATTATACTGTGACACTGATAGTCGGGTAATTGGGAGGATTCTTAGGTATTTCAGGGTAATTTTGTCTACCACACTTCTCAATACTTCAGCACATCTCAGGCGTTATACATTTGCTTAGCAGTTTTGCTTCCTGGATCTTGTAACAGCAAGGCCAGTGTAATATTCCTTTGTAGAGTAACCAATTACTCTTCTTAAAATTTGCTAAACTGATTTCTGGTACAGATTTAAACTTCATTCAACACAGGATTTGTCATCTGCTCCTTGATGATAATTTTAGCTAGTTTCCCGACACCTCTGTTATTGTCACCTCACTTTATACACTCCTGGAAATGGAAAAAAGAACACATTGACACCGGTGTGTCAGACCCACCATACTTGCTCCGGACACTGCGAGAGGGCTGTACAAGCAATGATCACACGCACGGCACAGCGGACACACCAGGAACCGCGGTGTTGGCCGTCGAATGGCGCTAGCTGCGCAGCATTTGTGCACCACCGCCGTCAGTGTCAGCCAGTTTGCCGTGGCATACGGAGCTCCATCGCAGTCTTTAACGCTGGTAGCATGCCGCGACAGCGTGGACGTGAACCGTATGTGCAGTTGACGGACTTTGAGCGAGGGCGTATAGTGGGCATGCGGGAGGCCGGGTGGACGTACCGCCGAATTGCTCAACACGTGGGGCGTGAGGTCTCCACAGTACATCGATGTTGTCGCCAGTGGTCGGCGAAAGGTGCACATGCCCGTCGACCTGGGACCGGACCGCAGCGACGCACGGATGCACGCCAAGACCGTAGGATCCTACGCAGTGCCGTAGGGGACCGCACCGCGCCACTTCCCAGCAAATTAGGGACACTGTTGCTCCTGGGGCATCGGCGAGGACCATTCGCAACCGTCTCCATGAAGCTGGGCTACGGTCCCGCACACCGTTATGCCGTCTTCCGCTCACGCCCCAACATCGTGCAGCCCGCCTCCAGTGGTGTCGTGACAGGCGTGAATGGAGGGACGAATGGAGACGTGTCGTCTTCAGCGATGAGAGTCGCTTCTGCCTTGGTGCCAATGATGGTCGTATGCGTGTTTGGCGCCGTGCAGGTGAGCGCCACAATCAGGACTGCATACGACCGAGGCACACAGGGCCAACACCCGGCATCATGGTGTGGGGAGCGATCTCCTACACTGGCCGTACACCACTGGTGATCGTCGAGGGGACACTGAATAGTGCACGGTACATCCAAACCGTCATCGAACCCATCGTTCTATCATTCCTAGACCGGCAAGGGAACTTGCTGTTCCAACAGGACAATGCACGTCCGCATGTATCCCGTGCCACCCAACGTGCTCTAGAAGGTGTAAGTCAACTACCCTGGCCAGCAAGATCTCCGGATCTGTCCCCCATTGAGCATGTTTGGGACTGGATGAAGCGTTGTCTCACGCGGTCTGCACGTCCAACACGAACGCTGGTCCAACTGAGGCGCCAGGTGGAAATGGCATGGCAAGCCGTTCCACAGGACTACATCCAGCATCTCTACGATCGTCTCCATGGGAGAATAGCAGCCTGCATTGCTGCGAAAGGTGGATATACACTGTACTAGTGCCGATATTGTGCATGCTCTGTTGCCTGTGTCTATGTGCCTGTGGTTCTGTCAGTGTGATCATGTGATGTATCTGACCCCAGGAATGTGTCAATAAAGTTTCCCCTTCCTGGGACAATGAATTCACGGTGTTATTATTTCAATTTCCAGGAGTGTATAATAAATTCTAAACTTTGTTCTTGGCACAAGCAAGCTCTGGGCTTCCTTAAAACCGATAGTTATCTGTGTAATGTGCTAATCATAATATTCTTAATACCTGTAGTATATTTCATTTCAAAATTGAATTTCTATTGAACTTCCTGTATAATTCCATTGATCTAATTAATACAGGGCTATTACAAATGATTGAAGCGATTTCATAAATTCACTGTAGCTCCATTCATTGACATATGGTCACGACACACTACAGATACGTAGAAAAATTCATAAAGTTTTGTTCGGCTGAAGCCGCACTTCAGGTTTCTGCCGCCAGAGCGCTCTAGATCGCAGTGAGACAAAATGGCGACAGGAGCCGAGAATGCGTATGTCGTGCTTGAAATGCACTCACATCAGTCAGACATAACAGTGCAACGACACTTCAGGACGAAGTTCAACAAAGATCCACCAACTGCTAACTCCATTCGGCGATGGTATGCGCAGTTTAAAACTTCTGGTTGTCTCTGTAAGGGGAAATCAACGGGTCCGCCTGCAGTGAGCGAAGAAACGGTTGAACGGGTGCGGGCAAGTTTCATGCGTAGCCCACGGAAGTCGACGAATAAAGCAAGCAGGGAGCTAAACGTACCAGAGCCGACGGTTTGGAAAATCTTACGGGAAAGGCTAAAGCAGAAGCCTTACCGTTTCCTATTGCTACAAGCCCTGACACCCGATGATAAAGTGAATCGCTTTTAATTTTCCGCGTGGTTGCAACAGCTTATGGAAGAGGATGCGTTCAGTGCGAAACTTGTTTTCAGTGATGAAGCAACATTTTTTCTTAATGGTGAAGTGAACAGACACAATGTGCGAATCTGGGCGGTAAAGAATCCTCACGCATTCGTGCAGCAAATTCGCAATTCACCAAAAGTTAACGTGTTTTGTGCAATCTCACGGTTTAAAGTTTACGGCACCTTTTTCTTCTGCGAAAAAAACGTTACAGGACACGTGAATCTGGACATGCTGGAAAATTGGCTCATGCCACAACTGGAGACCGAGAGCGCCGACTTCATCTTTCAACAGGATAGTGCTCCACTGCACTTCCATCATGATGTTCGGCATTTCTTAAACAGGAGATTGGAAAACCGATGGATCGGTCGTGGTGGAGATCATGATCAGCAATTCATGTCATGGCCTCCATGCTCTCCCGACTTAACCCCATGCGATTTCTTTCTATGGGGTTATGTGAAAGATTCAGTGTTGAAACCTCCTCTACCAAGATACGTGCCAGAACTGCGAGCTCGCATCAACGATGCTTTCGTACTCATTGATGGGGACATGCTGCGCTGAGTGTGGGAGGAACTTGATTATCGGCTTGATGTCTGCCGAATCACTAAAGGGGCACAAATCGAACATTTGTGAATGCCTAAAAAACTTTTTGAGCTTTCGTATGTGTGTGCAAAGCATTGTGAAAATATCTCAAATAATAAAGTTATTGTAGAGCTGTGAAATCGCTTCAATCATTTGTAATAACCCTGTATATTGTGAATTAGTTCACCATTCCTTAAGAAGGTAAGAGTTTAGTGATCAGTATTCACTACAGCTTTATTGCCAGCTTGAAGTTCCTTAAATAATTTAAAGTTCTAGGTAACTGCAAGTGCCTCTTTCTCAGTCATTGAACAATTAAGGTCACCTTCATTTAGTATTTGAGTGGCAAAAGCTATGCTACAGGTGTTATTCTGTGCATCTCCCAGGAAGGCTTCATGTGCTAATTCATAATCCTAAGCATTAGTTGAAACCCTCAATATTTCGTCCAGATTGCTATAGTGTAACAGTTTTGTCCAGTGCAAGGTTCTCCCTGATTTCGGCAAAAACTTTCCTGTCCTTGTCACTCCATTGCCAGTAAGATCTCTGTATAAAAAAACTGCATAACAGTGGATTATTGATTTGATTCATTCATAGAAATCTCGTGAGATATTAACTATTTGCTTTTTGCTCCCTAGGTATGGGCATTAAGCAATAGCCTCCACCTTCTGGGCATTACCTCAGATTTCTCTAGAATCTATTATGTATACAAAAAGTTTATTCTAAAGAGAGATTTAGATAGGTTCATTGCAACGTGTACTTGTTTAAAATTATCAAATACATCTTTCAATAAAGCTGTATTAATTGACGATATTTCAGACATAATAAGCAAATCATCAATATACAGAACAATACTTTTCACTAATTTATAGCCTAATCCCAAATTTAAGGCTCACATGAACACTGGTACTGGCACATTTAAACCAAAGGTAACACTAAATTGATAAGATCGTCCTTTGAAAATAAAAGCTGGGTATGGTTGTGACTAAGGATGGAGGCACTTACCAATAACTGGTAGTAAGATCTATACTACTGATATATATCACATCATTTAAATAGGCCACTAATTCTTCTGTAGGAAGGGACTTGTCCTTATTTATTTCCATTGTTTTGATTTATAGTCTTTGTATCCGAAATCTTTACATCTGAAATTAACTGAATCCCTCATTGGGTTTTCTAAACATTAATAGTTGATTACAATATTCACTTTGTGATTTTTTATTATTCCTTGTTATAACGTTTTCCCAAATTCGATAACTGCAGATGGCTTAAAAGTCATAGGCATAGGATATCATTTTTTAAAAATGGTTTATTGTCTTGAATACTTTTACACTCACACCTTTTCTATCAGTGGAAAAATGTTTTTGTCAGAACACAAAAAGAGGAATATATTCATCTGTAAAATACTCTGACAGGCAAGTGCGAAACCAGCTGCCCCAATCTTCTTTCCGTCTACTTCAACAAGAATTTTGGCAAGTGAACTTATTCATGCTGTTTTAACACAAAATATTTTAAATAATTTTATCCAATCTATCTCACAGTAAAGCCTTCGCACGCAGCATCCCTCTCACACAGCCACTGCCTATATTCGTCTGTCTGCCAATGTCTTCTTTTTCTCCCACTGACATGTAGTATATTCCACTGCCATTATCTCCACTCTCACTTACATTGTCTCCCTTTGTCTTTCTCTCCTTTCTCTGATACTCTCTTTCAGCACAAAAAAGTGTGAATGTGTTTGTATGCCGAAATTTTTCATTAGTAAGATGAAATAAGAATTGAGGTAGCTTGTTGCCCACTTTTCTGTCAGAGTCTTGCAAAGAGGAACATATTCACATTTTCTGTGAATTTTTCCACTGGTTCCTTTCTTTTTCCTGCTACAATAAATGTGCTGCTTATGTAAAACGACTTCTATAGGTTAGTAGTTGTTTTGACATTATATATATATATATATATATATATATATATATATATATATATATATATATATACTTCAACACATTTATATATTTTGAGGCACATAAACAACAAAGAAGTATGCATAATATGAGGGTAACAGAAAATCGTTGGCTTGACATCTTCTGACAACAATTACCATGGCAGGAGGGGGCACTAGGACAAGAGATATGGAAAACAGTACCACTCAATTTGGCTCTGAGCACTACGGGACTTAACATCTACGGTCATCAGTCCCCTAGAACTTAGAACTACTTAAACCTAACTAACCGAAGGACATCACACAACACCCAGTCATCACGAGGCAGAGAAAATCCCTGCAGTACCACTCTCAAAGAGAAAACCACGCACACTGTAACTGTGGCTGCATGGTACGGCGCATAGTGAGCCGCAGTCTCTGTAGCAACGTAATGGAATAAATGGTCTCTAACATGGAAGCCCTGCATTTCTGGACATAAGATTATTAGAACTCTTCTGTTCCATATCCTCTCATCCATCAATCTCTAGAGTTTGTGTACGGTGTAAAAAATCACCCTGTGTAGCCTGAATGGCATAATTATCCTGTGGAACTGAACTTTCAGATATTTCAAAAGACAAACACTGTAACAAAGTACTTGCAGTTTCTCAAAAACTCTCGTGACCATGCCAAAAAGAAAACGACATGCCCAGCCAAGTAACTGTAATTTGAGTTCCTAATCTACAAAGTCTCATGATACAAACATATATAATCTGAAATGGGACGAATTAATGTACACAACTCGCGTATCAGGTGTTGCAAAACGCGAGGAGTGCAACAAAATATGTGCAGTTTCTTAGCAACTGCCGCTGCATCGAGGAACAGAAGATGTGCGAGTTTTGGGGGCAGGCCACCTTAAAACCTTGTAGCTAGAAACGCATTGGTCGGATATTAAGGAATTTCTTATAGGTTACAGGCATGCATACATTGGCCTTCTCAGCAGGAATTCGGCCCTAGCAGTCGCAAAAGGGTTCAACCGCTCTATGTCCCTCGAAGAACAATGTTCGCGATAATGGATCTCTGGCTGACCCATCAAAATTAGCCAACAAAGCAAAAGTATTACTGGGCAACATAGGTGAACCATATGTGGGACCTGTAGCTAGGCCATTAATAATGGAGAGCTGTTAGTAGTGTTAGTAGTAGTAGCTTTACTCATCCCTAGATCTCTTTTTACAAGGATATAGGACATGTCAAAGTATTTAAGAGTTCAGTGAAATTTAAAATAAGCTAATTCGTATACACATACATTTACAGACATCTAGTTAGGGACAATCATTAGATTTATTCCTGGTATACAATACTTTTTTGACAAACAACTTATTAAATAATGTAATGGCTCACTATTCACTCATACCTCACTATCAGTCACGGCACACACAATACACACATTGTTTCATAACACTTCACTTACTACACACACACACACACACACACACACACACACACACACACACAGGTGATCTCTGGGCCGTTTTCTGTACCACAACTTCCTATTTGCTAGCCAGAAAAACTGAGTCAGCATCCTTCTATAATGAGTGAGATGTTGAGCTCAGAAGGAAGAGGTGTTACTACTGTGCAGTGCATATCTTGAGGGTCCGTTTTTTTCTAGAAAAAGAAAAAAGAAGGAAAAAAGCATAGTGCAAAGGTGTTACATGGAATGTTGGATGTTTTATAATCACTATTACTATTTATTTGTCTAACATTTTTCTTTACCAAACCCCTACTTTGTTTTATAGAAGTAGTCCTTCAACACATAAAATGTATTGCATAACGGGTACTTTTTAGCTACCCTTATAAATAACTGTATTTTTCCTATTGTTTTTATGTATTTTGGTAATTTATTGTACAGTGTCATTCCTTGGTAGAAGATGCTCTTTTGAGTTTTATGTTTATTTTTTCTTGGCAAATGTAAGTTGAGTCTAGCTCTTGTTCCATGGTCATGGAGAGAACTGTTGTCCATAGTTCGTGGTCGTGTGGTAGCGTTCTCGCTTCCCGCGCCCGGGTTCCCGGGTTCGATTCCCGGCGGGGTCAGGGATTTTCTCTACCTCGTGATGACTGGGTGTTGTGTGATGTCTGTAGGTTAGTTAGGTTTAAGTAGTTCTAAGTTCTGGGTGACCGATGACCGTAGATGTTAAGTCCCGTAGTGCTCAGAGCCATTTTTTTGAACAGAACTGTTTGTGCAGTAATTACCAATGTTATTTTTGATGTGAACAACTGACTGGTAAATGTATTCACACGAAGCAGTTAAAATCCCCAGCGTTTTGTACAGATCTTTACAATGGGCTTTACTAGCACTTTTAGTTATGATTCTTATGGCTTTTTTCTGGAGTTTGAAAACTGTGTTCATATTTTGTGCGTTTGTTCCCCTACAAAAGGATGCCATAGCTAAGAATTGAGTGTACATATGAATAATATGTAACTAAAAGACACTGCATGTTACACACTGATGATTGGATTCTAAAGGCATAACATGCTGATGACATCCTCTTTGCAAGTACCTTGGTTTGTTCACACCACTTCAACTGAGAATCAATATTTATTCCTAGAAATTTTGAATCTTTTACACAGTCTATAGAGATGCCATGTAAGTTCAATTTAACATTGTCATTTTCCCTCTTCAAACTGAAATTCATGGCATTAGTTTTCTTTATGTTAAATGTCACTTTATTGCTTTTTGAGCAATTGTAAACTTCCTTGAGGAATTCATTTGCTTTCTCTGCAAGGAGTTATCTTGTTTTCTCAGTGACAGTGATATTGCTGTCATCAGCAAAGAGAAGTTTTTCGCCATGAGTAACACTACTGGGAAAGTCATTGGTGGTCCTAATACGCTAACTTGCAGAACCCCTATATTTATGTATTATCGTTCTGATAAGTGTTTTACTAGATATTTAGACCTATTTGAAGTATGTGTTATCTCTGCTCTTTGTACCCTATCTGCCAGGTATGATCGAAACCAGTCCTTAGGTTGTTGTTGTTGTTGTGGTCTTCAGTCCTGAGACTGGTTTGATGCAGCTCTCCATGCTACTCTATCCTGTGCAAGCTTTTTCATCTCCCAGTACCTACTGCAACCTACATCCTTCTGAATCTGCTTAGTGTATTCATCTCTTGGTCTCCCTCTACGATTTTTACCCTCCACGCTGCCCTCCAATACTAAATTGGTGATCCCTTGATGCCTCAGAACATGTCCTACCAACCGATCCCTTCTTCTGGTCAAGTTGTGCCACAAACTTCTCTTCTCCACAATCCTATTCAATACTTCCTCATTAGTTATGTGATCTACCATCTAATCTTCAGCATTCTTCTGTAGCACCACATTTCGAAAGCTTCTATTCTCTTCTTGTCCAAACTATTTATCGTCCATGTTTCACTTCCATACATGGCTACACTCCATACGAATACTTTCAGAAATGACTTCCTGACACTTAAATCAATACTGGATGTTAACAAATTTCTCTTCTTCAGAAACGCTTTCCTTGCCATTGCCAGCCTACATTTTATATCCTCTCTACTTCGACCATCATCAGTTATTTTGCTCCCCAAATAGCAAAACTCCTTTACTACTTTAAGTGCCTCATTTCCTAATCTAATTCCCTCAGCATCACCCGACTTAATTAGACTACATTCCATTATCCTCGTTTTGCTTTTGTTGATGTTCCTCTTATATCCTCCTTTCAAGACACTGTCCATTCCATTCAACTGCTCTTCCAAGTCCTTTGCTGTCTCTGACAGAATTACAATGTCATCGGCAAACCTCAAAGTTTTTATTTCTTCTCCATGAATTTTAATACCTACTCCGAATTTTTCTTTTGTTTCCTTTACTGCTTGCTCAATATACAGATTGAACAACATCGGGGAGAGGCTACAACCCTGTCTTACTCCCTTCCCAACCACTGCTTCCCTTTCATGTCCCTCGACTCTTATAACTGCCATCTGGTTTCTGTACAAATTGTAAATAGCCTTTCGCTCCCTGTATTTTACCCCTGCCACCTTTAGAATTTGAAAGAGTGTATTCCAGTCAACATTGTCAAAAGCTTTCTCTAAGTCTACAAATGCTAGAAACGTAGGTTTGCCTTTCCTTAATCTTTCTTCTAAGATAAGTCGTAAGGTCAGTATTGCCTCACGTGTTCCAGTGTTTCTACGGAATCCAAACTGATCTTCCCCTAGGTTGGCTTCTACTAGTTTTTCCATTCGTCTGTAAAGAATTCGTGTTAGTATTTTGCAGCTGTGACTTATTAAGCTGATAGTTCGGTAATTTTCACATCTGTCAACACCTGCTTTCTTTGGGATTGGAATTATTATATTCTTCTTGAAGTCTGAGGGTATTTCGCCTGTTTCATACATCTTGCTCACCAGATGGTAGAGTTTTGTCAGGACTGGCTCTCCCACGGCCGTCAGTAGTTCCAATGGAATATTGTCTACTCCGGGGTCCTTGTTTCGACTCAGGTCTTTCAGTGCTCTGTCAAACTCTTAACGCAGTATCATATCTCCCATTTCATCTTCATCTACATCCTCTTCCATTTCCATAATATTGTCCTCAAGTACATCGCCCTTGTATAGACCCTCTATATACTCCTTCCACCTTTCTGCTTTCCCTTCTTTGCTTAGAACTGGGTTTCCATCTGAGCTCTTGATATTCATACAAGTCGTTCTCTTATCTCCAAAGGTCTCTTTAATTTTCCTGTAGGCGGTATCTATCTTACCCCTAGTGAGATAGGCCTCTACATCCTTACATTTGTCCTCTAGCCATCCCTGCTTAGCCATTTTGCACTTCCTGTCGATCTCATTTTTGAGACGTTTGTATTCCTTTTTGCCTGTTTCACTTACTGCATTTTTATATTTTCTCCTTTCATCAATTAAATTCAGTATTTCTTCTGTTACCCAAGGATTTCTACTAGCCCTCGTCTTTTTACCTACTTGATCCTCTGCTGCCTTCACTACTTCATCCCTCAAAGCTACCCATTCTTCTTCTACTGTATTTATTTCCCCCATTCCTGTCAATTGCTCCCTTATGCTCTCCCTGAATCTCTGTACAACCTCTGGTTCTTTTAGTTTATCCAGGTCCCATCTCCTTAAATTCCCACATTTTTGCAGTTTCTTCAGTTTTAATCTACAGGTCATAACCAATAGATTGTGGTCAGAGTCCACATCTGCCTCTGGAAATGTCTTACAATTTAAAACCTGGTTCCTAAATCTCTGTCTTACCATTATGTAATCTATCTGATACCTTTTAGTATCTCCAGGGTTCTTCCATGTATACAACCTTCTTTCATGATTCTTAAACCAAGTGTTAGTTATGATTATGTTGTGCTCTGTGCAAAATTCTACAAGGCGGCTTCCTCTTTCATTTCTGTCCCCCAATCCATATTCACCTACTATGTTTCCTTCTCTCCCTTTTCCTACACTCGAATTCCAGTCACCCATGACTATTAAATTTTCGTCTCCCTTCACAATCTTAATTTCTTTTATTTCATCATACATTTCTTCCATTTCTTCGTCATCTGCAGAGCTAGTTGGCATATAAACTTGTACTACTGTAGTAGGTGTGGGCTTCGTATCTATCTTGGCCACAATAATGCGTTCACTATGCTGTTTGTAGTAGCTTACCCGCATTCCTATTTTCCTATTCATTATTAAACCTACTCCTGCATTACCACTATTTGATTTTGTGTTTATAACCCTGTAGTCACCTGACCAGAAGTCTTGTTCCTCCTGCCACCGAACTTCACTAATTCCCACTATATCTAACTTCAACCCATCCATTTCACTTTTTAAATTTTCTAACCTACCTGCCCGATTAAGGGATCTGACATTCCACGCTCCGATCCGTAGAACGCCAGTTTTCTTTCTCCTGATAACGACATCCTCTTGAGTAGTCCCCGCCCGGAGATCCGAATGGGGGACTATTTTACCTCCGGAATATTTTACCCAAGAGGACGCCATCATCATGTAATCATACAGTAAAGCTGCATGCCCTCAGGAAAAATTACGGCTGTAGTTTCCCCTTGCTTTCAGCCGTTCGCAGTACCAGCTCAGCAAGGCCGTTTTGGTTATTGTTACAAGGCCAGATCAGTCAATCATCCAGACTGTTGCCCTTGCAACTACTGAAAAGGCTGCTGCCCCTCTTCAGGAACCACACGTTTGTCTGGCCTCTCAACAGATACCCCTCCGTTGTGGTTGCAGCTACGGTACGGTTATCTGTATCGCTGAGGCACGCAAGCCTCCCCACCAACGGCAAGGTCCATGGTTCATGGGGGGGGGGCCTTAGGTACCCATCTTATTCCTAATGCTTTTAATTTATTTAATAGGACCTTGTGGTCGACTGTATCAAACGCCTTAGTAAAATCCAAAAGAATGCCTGTGACACATTCATCTTTGTCAAGAGCATCAGTTTGTGAATTCTACTATGGCTGACTCAGTATTTTTGCCACTTTGGAGACCAAACTGTGATTCGCATAAAAGATTGTATTTATTCAGGTACTTCATTAATCTGTATTTCATACTTGCTTCTATTATTTTTGAGAATGGTGACAGCAGGGAAATGGGCCAGTAATTTCCTATGACTTCTGCATTACCTTTCTTAAGCAAAGGTGAAGTGAGGCCACTGGGTAAGTGGGGCCACTGGGTAAATCGGAATTACTAAAAGAGTGGATATAATTATAGCTTGTGTATATTTTTGATAGATTCTCCAGTCACGACGTCTAGAGAATGCAACCAAGGCAGTTTTACAGTGGATAGGTAAACTGTCATGATTTGCTAAGGTGCGATATGACAGCACACTCACGCTATGAAGTTTATTCTGGCCAGTATCGCCAACAGTATGGTAGTGCACATACCAGTCAATTCACAGAGGTCAGTTTGGTCCCCCATAGGTTAAAGAAGAATTTACAACAAGGTAAGTGTATTCTACTTTATAGTTATTATTCATGGGTAGTAGTTATTTCCAACGGCCTTGCCGCAGTGGTAACACCAGTTCCTTTCAGATCACCAATGTTAAGCGTTATTGGGCTGGGCTAGCACGTGGATGGGTGACTGTCTTGTCTGCCGAGCGCTGTTGGCAAGCAGGGTGCACTCAGCCCTCGTGAGGCAAATTGAGGAGCTACTTGACTGAGAAGTAGCGGCTCCCATCTAGAAAACTGACATACGCCCAGGAGAGCAGTGGGCTGACCCCCCCCCCCCCCCCCCCATAGGGGCCTTTTCCGGCGGAGTTTAGTTTAGTTTGCTTTTTAGCAAGTTATTAGTATAATTTTGTAGAAGATGAAGCAGGGATGTGCGGGTAAAAGCAAATCAAGCAGTAGTGTAAGGATGCCACCCTAATAGCCACTAACTACCACACAGTGGAGTTAAAAGCTGCTACCTAGGAACAAGTTGCTGGCCAAGTCAGAGCAAAGCATGAACGCAAATCTCAGTGTGTGTGTGTGTGTGTGTGTGTCAAGTACAAACAGAACAACAAAGGAAGTGTAGCTGGTGTAAAGGAAACAGTGACACTGTGAGTGAAGTACAGGATTACAGGATTATAGTGAATACGCCAGAGCTTATGTTGCAGTTGGTTCACAGACAGGAATATCGAGGTCCACTTCTTCCTATGGGGAAAGAAGTGTAATGCTGTGGGTCGCAGCCATAGACCGTGTCATATCTACGACATCATCAGCTGTTTCCAGCGTCCTCGGTTAGGAAAACGCCAAATCCAGCTGTAGCAACCCTCAACCACGTGCCTGCCTCCACTTCAACTTCCTTCCGCATTGTTGCAGCCAGAATTTAGGACATGGTGTCGTTTATGGTTGACACAGAAACGTTATGACTTCCTGATGGTCAGTGCCAGACAGCAGTAGTTAACCCTTGCTCGCATAACAGTGGGCTTATAGACCCGACGTCGTTCATTTTCATAAAAATAGAGAATTAAAATTAGTTTATTGTAGTTGATGTCCTGTGTAAACCACGGAAATACAACTGACTTTCTTGAGAAGAAACATTATTTGTTGGAACTCAGATTACATATTTTATATTTTCTATTTTGCAATGCTACATGTCTAATGCAAGGCAGTTGTCTTTTAGATCACTTAGCAAACGAACTGTCTGTCCTATAGTATATTTATCTTTTATCTGAATGCTGTGTTAAAGTACTCACTCGTAGCTAGATTTCTGGTAACAATTGTCAATTTGCTATAATTATACTATTTGTTGAGACATTGGAAGTACGGCAAAAGCTACAACCGAATGCAGTTTTGAATGTAAGTGTATTCCTCATTACATGGACAGAAAGGCCCTTCACTTTACGACCACATAATTACTACCTCCATAAAACACCCAGGAGCATGCATACAGAGCGAGTTGGATTGGAACGACCACAGATTAATCGCGAGTAAGGCAGATGCCAGACTGAGATTCATTGGAAGAAAGCCCAGAAAATCTAGCCCATCAGCAAAGGAAGTAGCTCACGCTTTCGACAAATACTTTAGTATTGCTCGTCGATCTGGGATCCATACCAGACAGGACTGATAGAGCAAATGGAGGAGATAGAAATAAGAGCGGTGCATTTCGTTACAGGTTCATTTAATAAGAACACAAGCCTCACAGATATGACCAGTCAGCCCCAGCACACAAGCCACCCTGCATAACGGTGTGGTTTACTGTATAGTCGTGGTGCGGGAAGCTGCCGCAGCTGCGGCCATCGCTCAGCCTGCTCTCGGTGTAGCCCCAGCGCCACCTTTGCTCTGGAGTTCCTGGATAGGAAATCAGCAAGAGCAACGGCCTTCCACCCGTCAGGCTAGCGGGTCAGGTCTGCAACAACAGCATCAGCAGCAGCAGCAGCGAGAGCCATCACCACAACCAGGCTGCTCTCACTGGCCTGACCCAGTAGCAACACCTCCAACTCCATCATCTTATCCCCTCCAGAATCAGCGTCAACGAAAGGTGTGTGTGGCTTGGCACATACCCCTGAACACCTTGCTGTAACCACTTTTGGCAATGGGGTGGACACCGTCATCACCTACTTAGTAGTAGCAATGTTCTTTTACTGAAGAAAATCAGAGTAGTAAGACCATACCACGATTAGAATACTCGGTGATTGCGGACACCATTGAGGTGCGAATCTCCTTCACTAGCATCGAGAATTCGGCAGGAGGATGCCGCAGCCTTGTCGGATTTCTAAGAGCGTGCCTTACCGTCGTGGAAACGAAGTTCCTTAAGGGTGTTAATGGTCTGCAGATCTACAGTATCCTGCCATTAAATGGATCAAACTGTCGCAGCCCCCCACCCCCCAATGTTGCCTCTGGAGTTGAAGGCAAAAGTCTTCATTATCTTTGGGAGGATAATGCTGTGATAACGCCGAGCATATCTGGATGGAAGTTATGGGGTCAGCTAAAACACTCAGCCACTGGACTTCCATATACATGTCTATGATAGAGTAAATGGAGAGTCTAGCTGTACTGAGTTACCTAAAGATATAGCGAATAAGAAGGCATGCATTAATGTCAAAAATGAAAAAGCCTTGTTTTGAATGGTCAAAAGAAATTTTACAAATGATCTGTAGTGTAAAAATACTATCCCTGGAGGGCCTAACTTTGATGTTATCGAGTTCCCCATTAAGATCGAGAACATACCTAAATTTGAGGCTCAGAATACTGGAATATCTGTTCATGTTTATGGCTTGGAGAAATGCACGTCAGATGAGCAGAAAAGGTGTATAGTCATCAGCCTCCTCCATTTATCACAATGTGGCACTGATTCTAAGGTGCATGAGCCGACCGCTGTGGCCGAGCGGTTGTAGGCGATTCAGTGCGGAACCGCGCTGCTGCTACTGTCGCAGGTGCGAATCCAGCCTCGGGCATGGATGTGTGTGATGTCCTTAGGTTTAAGTAGTTCTAAGTGTAGGGGACTGGTGACCTCAGATGTTAAGTCCCATAGTGTTTAGAGCCATTTGAACCACTTTTAGGATGCATGTAAACATGGTCTTATTCTATGATGAGAAAACTAAGGAGAAAGACAATTATCATTTTGTTTGGATCGAAGACATGTCCCATTTTCTCGTCTTCAGATGAATAAAAATAAGGGTAAAGAAAATAGGGGTACAGAACATATTTGCATAAGGTGCCTCAATGCCTTTTCGAGAAGCGAGTATTTAGCAAGCATCTGTTAGATTGTGCTTCCAAGGACCCTGTAGGTGTTACTGTGCTTACTGAGGAAAAGAGGTTCATAAAGTTTAGGAATGCCAATCATCAGGAGTGATGTCTGTTTGTGATATATGCCAACTTTGAATGCCTCCTTGCTCCTGTGACACGCTGTGCAAGTGACCCTCCAGCCTCAGATACTCCATTTACAGAAAAACATGTATCATATGTTCTGTGTTCCAAATGGTATCGTCCTATGTTTCAAGCCTAAACCACTAGAAATCTTATGTCAGGGACAATCCTGCAGTTGGCTTCTCACTGAGCTAGAAAAACTTTCATAGGAGTTTGATAAGCTTTACCATGACAATGTTCCCATGATGGAATCTCAGGAAAATGAAGATTTGTACAATAACATGGTTGACTGTCAAGTTTGTGGGCTGCCGTTAGGTAAAAAAACAGAAACTCCTCATAGGGACCACTGTCATCGTACAGGGAAGTTCCGTGGCGGAGCTCAAAAGACAAGGAATTTGAAGTACCAGTGACCAAGGCAGATACCATAATTTAAGCGGGTATGCACTCTCTTTCTTGTTGAGTACTTGGCTAAAATGACTGGGAGAAAATTTAGTTCGGTGTACTGCCTGAGAGTGTCGAGAAATATATTTCATTCTCCAAACGAATGATGGCAAGACTCACACTCTGCTTCCTTGACTCGCTTCGTTTTATGCAGAGACTACTCCAGAAACTTGTTAAAACTCAACCTCAGGAGGATATGCACATCACTAGAGCTGCTTTTCCCTATGAGGAAAAGTTTCAACCTGTGGCTAGGAAGGGGGTTTTCCCACACAATTATCTGGATATCATGGCAAAACTCAACGAAACCAGGCTACATATCTTAAGTGCGTTCTCCAGCAATGTAGCAGTCGGTGCCATAATGGATGCAGATTATGAATATACCATGAATATCTGATTGGAATTCAGCATCTCCACTTTAGGACAGTATACATAGATTTACCTGGATACAGATGTGAGCTTGCTTGCAGATGGTTTTGAGAAATTTCATAGTCTATGCATGACCACACATTCTCTGTATCCCTCCCTTTGTCAGATGGCACCTGGGTTGTATTGGGTCGCAATGCATCAGGAAACGAAGCGCAGCATCAAATTATTGACTGGTTCCAACATGTTTCTTTTCATTGAGTGAGAGATTCATGGGGGAGTTTGCTAATGTGTCTACAGGCACACCAAGGAAAATAGCTCACAGATGGGTGACAGGTTCAATGCATCCTTTGAATCGAATTACATCATGTACCTGGATGTAAAATCTTATGCAGGCATGCCATGCAGCGATCAATGCCAACTGGCGAGTTGCAATAGGTGTCCAGACAAATGCAGGGGATTAGTTGGAAAAATCAAGGGCAGTATGGCAGCTGCTGCTGATGTAGGATACAGGGTGGAGGCAGAACTCACATACCCTATTAGTTTGAATGATGCACAATCTGCTTTGCCACTGTGTCCAGAGCAGCTAATTCTGCGAAGATGCTCCACCCCAAAACTGATGACAACACTGGGAAATGAGGGGAAATATATTATTTACTATTACAATTCCAGCAGTTTCTAAGCTTGGGGATGGAGCTGGTTACAATCACTCAGGCTACCTCCTTCAAGCATTCTACCTGGTTGAAAGAGTATATTCATTTGAATACAAGACAGAGAGCTTCCATGATGTGTGCCCTTAAGAAGGACTTTTATAAATTAATGAATAATTCAATTTTTGGCAAAACAATGGAGAATTTGAGAGATCGTCGTGAAATTGTGATTGAAACTGAATTGTATGGGCGTTATGCCGTAAGAGAACGCATTGCGGAACCGAATTTTAAGTGGGTTGCCATATTCAATGAGAGCTTTTTTGCTGTGAAGATGGGGAAGACTGCAGTGGAGCTTATGAAAATTATTTACATGCAGATGTGTGTACTGGACTTATCCATATTCCTCATGTTCCACTTTCATTATGAGTTAGGGAAAACTTATTTCGCAAATCCAAAGTTACTTTATATAGATACAGGTAGCTTCATCTATTGGGTGAAGAACTGTGATCCTGATGAGGTAATGAGGTACCATGGTAACGAATACGGCATACTCTCATAAAAAGCCCACAATCCTTATGGTATTGTTCCACAGAAAAGAAGATTATTGGCCTTATGAAAGATGAGGTGAATGTATTGCCAATTGCGGAGTTTTTAGGTCTGTAATAAAAAATGTATACGTATCACACATTGGAAGGTGCCACCTAAATATTTATTTATATAAACTCTATGTGTAGTGCATCACGCAAATAGAATAGTTTTTAAGTTTCGCCTGCCAGTAACTGTCCAAGAATGGATAGTTGTTAAGTATATATAGCTCGCAGTCCATCACAATTTTTGTAAAACATGTGCTATGGGACTGTGGAATTTAGTTGCAGTAAAAAAGTTCCCCTGTGTTAGTTTTTACCATAGATTTATATATCTGGGAAATTGTGAATATTCACATCCATTGCTACTGGCAAATTGTAGAAATATTCTCAACCACTGTTGCTGCTGGGAGGGTTTTTTTCCTAGTTATTAATACTAGCATGTAAGTTAAAAGTCTTTCTGCACTGAAGTATCAGAGCCAAACTGTGTCTCAAGAACTGAACTGTACCTCAAGAAATGACCTATACCTCAAGAACTGAACTGTATCTCAAGAACTGAACTGTCTCTCAAAAATCAAATTGTTTGTGTGTGAACTGAACAAATGAAAAATTCGTTACTATATATATCTTTATTGTTATTTTTTTAAAAAAAACTATCCCCTATTTCGTTGTGTATATAAAAGACATGCAGGACACAAATTACATTAGTTCTGAAGATGAAGGTGAACATGTAAGATAACAAAATGTATAGAATGGTTGCATGGGATATGCCTGTCGTGCTGCACATATTGGGTTATGGGTCCAGGTTGCACGTGACTGTGTCTGCTTCCACATACATACAGCAAACATGTCTAAAATTATATCTCCTATGCATGAAGAAAACTATAGACATAGTATCTGAGTAAAACTGTATACTATCAAAGTGGAAAAAGGGGATAAGAGAAATCATATGCAGACTTTGAGATGAAAATTTTTCACAAAACTTAACAGATATTTTACATTTTCATACGCAGACACAACACTATTTTTCACACATTTTCTTCTGTGTCTTGAGTCGACGGAGAGCAGGACACCTGTAGACTTCCAGGTCTTGAATAGCAGCAAACTTGAATATTCGACGTATCCATGTGATCTTCTCTTTCCTCTTCACACAGATGATGGTATCTGTGTGGTTGAATAATAGAAGCGACGTCACTATATCTTTATATGGTACTCCAGGATCATCCCAGTGAATTCCAAAGTAGAAATATGTTAATCACTTGCAGTCCTTTGTGTATTATCACACTTCACATCTTAGAAAGAGCTTGGTGATACAATGTATGCTGAGAATGTCTCTTTTATAGCTGCATCTTCTTGTGTATGCTATGAATGAAACATCTTCAACTATGTACTGTCTACACTCATCGTCATAGAAACTCTGAGCATTTGCAATGATGTTCACACCTTGAAATACCATTGTGGAATGCTCTGTGTATGGCGCAGCACATGTTCATTTGTACAGCTTGCTACACAACGCAGTTGAGCGGGCAGTAGTTGACCACATGGTCATGTATAACAAAAGCATACACTGCAGTGTGTTCTGGGAAATTTGCCACAGATTCAAATTCAAATTGTACACCTTTAGATCCAGATTTATTTATATTATTCTGTTTTGAGCAATCTATTACAATGATTGGCGCCAGCTCCTTGAATTTCTGAGGAATGAATAGACATTCTTCCTCTTCATATTATGAAACATAGAACCTCGCATGCATGTCATATACTAGACTGTATACATTTTCATCCCCTTTCAGGTGTAAATTATCATACAGGTAGAATTTGGAGTTCAGGATGTCTCTGGCATTAGTTAACTTGCAGTTATCAAATTTGATGAATCATTTCCTATATTTCCTCTTTTACTGGCCTGAAACGCAAGATGAGCGGAAGTTTTAATAGACCATGTTTGTCTGCTTGCAGTCGGTAGCATTGGGTACTCAAAACCTCCTATGAACAGAAAGATCACAGTAGAAATACGCCAGCATTCATAACTTGTAAAAGCTTCAAACACTGCTTATCTGATACAATGATGTATGGTATTTTCCATATGGTGATCTCGTTCTGCTCTTGAGCTCCTTGAGCGAATGAATTGTTATGTGTTGCACTCCATAACACAATAAGTACCTGTTTAGCATTCATAACAATTCACCACATGTCCTCAAGGTATCTCATAAGCAGTTTTAAAGGTATACATGGAGTATATCTCTTGTACTCATCCATTGTTCTATCCATTGGTTCGTCAATGAGCGATCCAGCATTTTCTAAATCGTTCATATCCGAAGGAGAAGCAGATACATACGTTTTAAGAGTTGTTACACCTACATTGCACGTACAATAAATCTCGACCCCATTAAGTTCTTATCATATCTCAGGAAACAAGAACGCTAAAGCATTATGCATAAGGTTCGATGCCACTGTAGCAGTACCTCCCATTTTCGTAACGACCCATCAAAAGATATACGAAACTCTTGCATGGGAGGGTTAAAGTGTCGTTGTGTTGGAAGACAGTCCTGATTTCATTGCTCTTGTTTAAACATGGTTGATGCATAAGGTTTTTGCAAGAAGTAATCCTAGAGTAAAATACACTCGTCATATTCCATCGGGCTAGTTATACTGAAAGATGTCATTGCATGGCTTCAGACCCATCGATTTAAGAAACTCGTAGTCTGCTTGTATTATCACCTTGCTGTTCTGATGTGCACACTGTGTGTTGAGCACTTTGGTTTCATACCATATATATATATGTACACCATGTTCTTCTTAACATTTACATAGAAGTATATATATATATATATATATATATATATACTTCTATGTAAATGTTAGGAAGAACATGGTGTACATATATATATGGTATGAAACCGTATATATATACTTCTATGTGTATATATATATATATATATATATATATATATATATATATATATGTTAGGAAGAACATGGTGTACAGATGCTCACATAAGTAGGTATTAAAGTCTTTGTAGCGATGAAAATTGTAGAACACACGTGTTCTGTTGGTGAAATATCGCTGCAACTTTTCTGGTGGTTGCAGGTCTCCAAATGAGTCGAAACAGTTGACGTTATTTGTATTTTTCTTAACATATGCCACTCAATGGGGCTCTAACCCCCAAGCAACAACTAAATTCACAATTCTACATTCTCCAGATTTCCGCATAGTCTTTAATAATGTATACCGCATAAAAACACCTCGCAATCTTGGAATGTTGAATTTTTTCCTACGAAATTTGAGCAGATCTGTATTTGCTGTATTTGTAAGCGGTCCATCCGGCAGGATAGTTAAGGGCTTTTTATCTGTAAAGGGACCTAGACCTTCCTTGTATGGTTTCAGGTATAGTCGTTTTCCGATGGGTGCTGCTTCCCTCATGTGTTTACGTCTTCTTGCTTCCTCTTGCCGCTTCACTGTTCTGGCAATAGCTACAGCACCACCAGCCAGTGAACCCATCGCTGAGAGACCTGGGAGGGCAGAAAATAGGAAGGGGATAATTCAACCTGATATCTTGGGTGTCAGTGAAACTCTGAGTGCTTTAACCGGTCCTTCATTCTTCAGGGTTGCATACAATGCTGTCAGGATACAGTTTTTTAAACATTCCTTCTTGTTTCTTCGTCGTTGTCTTCTTCTTCTTCAGTGCATGACGTGCAGCGTTCATTGCTTGCTTGAAATCTACACTTAGACACAACTTCACATTACCATGCATTGTTTTATCAATTACAAATGCTGCAATGCGCTGTCCTATACCAGTATCCTTTCTTGAACATAATGCTTTGCCTTAACCAGCTAAAATTTGATCTGCAGCGTGATGTACTGGGGGGTCTTTATGTTTTGCGCATACAATGTCATGTTCGAAACAGGGCTCGTCTAGCAGGTTAATCTCCTTATCACCACAAGGCACACTCATCACTATTTTCATAGCTGCATATATAGAAACTCCTAAAAATTTTGTCTGTTCCTACCATCATTCGGTCTTCTTGATTTGTCAGTAACAAGAAACCTGTATGTGTGATACCAGCAACTCCTTACCAACATTTTGGCCAGCATATTAGCACATTGCAGATCATCCACTGCCATCTGAGGTGATCAAACACCCTATTAAGAATGATGTTTTATCTTTAGTGTTGTCCAGGGGCACCATTAATCGTGGTGACATCAATGTAATCACTTTCTATGAATAAAAGTGTTATTTCTGTTCATCTCAATCTGTATTTCTTTCAGTTCCTTTCTTTACCATACTATGGTAGTTTTCCCTCTGTGAGGTTCATCTTCCCTCAAGCCATGTTACTCGACTGTAACATATCATGCAAAGGTGTGTTTCGTCCATAAGTCTTGCACACCAGTATAGGTACAAAGTTTTGGAATTATTCCTATTAAGGTTGTTTGATTCATCAAAATCAACACACTCACCCTATAAAATAATCCTCTCACAATATCAGAGTTTTCTGTCATGGTTATAACTAGTTCTGTGTTTAGTGAAATCTGCGTAGAGGTTATTAGTGCTCAAACAACAATAATGCAGCACCTCTTGGTTTGGTATGCTGTGCTGCTTCTCTTGTGTTTGATGCTGCTTTCTTCAGTGTAGCGACCCGTGGTGGGTGGTAGTTTGTGATATAAATTAAATCTAATGGTGTCAATTTCCCTATTTTTGCCTTAAATACCACTTTTATTCGTATTTAAGTGGTTCTCGGTTTTTGGGGAGATTCTTTTATTAACGAAATTTTCAGTTGTTACTTTTTATTTATCCTATTTAAATAAAACAAGAACATTCAGTATGTTATAAATGCAAAAATATGAATACCTGAGAGAATTAATCATCCTGTTTACATAAAAATAAGTCAAATATTATATTGTGTGAGGTAGAAATAATTTAAATGCCACAATATAACACAGCAGTCCTATTTTTGTTGTCAGTATTAAAAGAACACAGTAAATATTTGCGTTGTAAACACTTAAATATACTCGGTGTAACAGTAATGCATGCCAGATATTGCAGGACGCATTCCTCACATGTAGATGAAGAAATTATGTTATATTAACGTGGGTCTGGAAACGCTTTGTTTCCATGTTACAACTCACTTTTCCACCTGATTAATCATGAGAAACACACAAGAACAGAACACACTGGCATACTGCACGCTACTCTTTCTCACAGGAGATGTTCAATATGCCTTTCATGGGCATTAAAACGTGCATGAAGCCCTCATTGTAGTGTATCTTAGATGCACTGATGAATCCATTGCGTATTGCGTCTTGTTTCACAGCCTTCCATAATACAGGCATGGAGACTTTGAGTATATTGTACTGAAGGTTCCACTCACAAGAGCTAAGAGCTCTCATTCAAATGCCCCCACAAACAAAAGTTCAGCGGGTTTAGGTCTGGAGAGCATGGATGCCATGTTACTACCTAACCATCTGTCACCAAATCTGTTATTTAGAAGCCAGCAGGCAGTAACACTAAAATGAGGAAGTGCTCCATCATGCATGCATTATATGTTTTGTCACACAGCTAAAGGCACATATACTAACAGAACTGATAGAAGATATTATACAAAATTATGATAACTTTTCCTGTTGAGCCTGGGTGAAAGAAAATGAGGTCCTCCCAAACAGTAACCAACAATGCTGGCGCAACATCGAGGAAAAAATCTTTGTTGATGACTTGATTCTACAGTTGAATGAGGATGACATTTGCCATACATGCTGACTGTGAAAATGTACAATGTGATCTAGCTGAATATACGACTCATCTTGAACAGCACTGTTGCACTAAAATTAGGGTTGACTCTTTGATGAATAAACCATTTCCAGAAGGGTACCCTCTGCAGGGAAATTAGCTGATGATACTGTCTGTACACACTGTAAATGGTATGGATTAAGCTGGTCCTAGTGCAACACTCGCCAGACAGACATGTAGCCAACATTCAGTGTTGCAGCTATACACTTCTACTAACTCAAGGGTCGTTTTCTACTGCATGAAGAATTGACACCACCAGTAGCAGTGTCCTCATCCTTCTAGCCCCCCCCCCCCACTTGTGAGTATCAGGCTTAAATGACCCATGTTCCCTAAGGTGACGACCAATGGTTTCTAACGTTTTCTGTTGGGGCACCTTCATCCTGAAAATCCGTCCCAGTACAAAAGTTGAGCACTAGCGCCATTACCATCATCTAGTCCATACATCAAATGGGGCATTTGGGTACACTGCTAATGCATGAACCAAGTCCATGATTAAGTAGCAAACAGTGTGTTTGCAACGTTTGTACTGATCTCTGAAACAATTGTTACCTGTAAACAAGCAATGACGTACGTAGCATGGCAACAGGGACATGTGAAACAGAACACGTGATATAAAATGCAACCAGATATCACCAAGAGCTCATTGTCCCCCATGATTCTAATGATCTGTTCTCGTGTGTATTCCATGATTATGGAGTTGGAGAAAAAGAGTTATAATATGGAAACAAAGCGTTTCCATACCATGTTCATATAACATAATTTGTTCTTCTATGTGTGAGAAATGTGTCCTGCACTTTGTGCCATACATTTTTTTTTACATCTGTACATCTCTGCCACAGAAATGTCTTTGGATCTATGATCGTGAAATAATGACATGCTGGTAACTAGTTAGTTACCTGAAATGAGTTAATCATGGTGTAACTGTTCTGTGACTAACTACAAGATGTGTGATATCTTCTCTGTAATTGCAGAAACCGATCTGCCAGTGCACTTATAAAATAAAACAAGTTGAAATAAATATAAAAGTGCACCACATAATTGGCGTTTCAGTCTCGATCTACAACCCAGACCTGCCTATAAGAAAACTGCAATGCACTATTGGAGGCTATAGACTCTCTTGCCAGGAAGAAGATGCGTACCACAATTACTTTACATTCTCTCGTGGAAGATTAGTAATATAATTACTTTATGTTCTCTTACTGATACTATTAAACTGCTTTACACAAAGATATAAAACCACAGACTGAAATGTTTTTCAGCAGTGAAACAGTGTCCAAAATGTATAAAGAACGGTGGATGACAAATGCAGAATAATGAGGGACTTTGGATCATACAAATTTCTAGAGAAATTGGGAGCAGAGCACCCTGACGGAAACAGTTGCTGAATTGAACTGTAGCACGTGGAGATAAGTGCAGCAAACAATATTTCTTAAATAGCTCAGTGTTATCAAATACTTTATTTGTCGTTATTTTATCTATGCGAAATAAAAGGAAACACTATCGACGAAATCTGTAGTGGAAAGATACGCTCAGTATCAATGGGATGGGGACAGATGTGCAAAAGCGAGGTAAAAACTCAAGGTTTAGAAGAAATAATGAGAACATTAATAGTTCAGATGGAAAAGATGGAAGCAAGATTAATGCACGATGCTGACGAACAATTACATTCAAAACCTTAGAAAACAACATTCAAATAGTTCAAAAATAAGATGCTAAACTTAAAAAAGCAATTAAGGATGGAAGCAAGGAAGACTAGTGTTTCATGTCCATCGACGTTGAGGTTGTTAGTAATATAGCACACATTCAAATTTTTCAAGGATGAGGAGGGAAACTGGCCATGCCCTTTCAAAGATATCACCCCAGCATTTGCCTGCAGCGATTTATGGAAATCAAGGAAAACTTAAATCTTGGTGAATCCATGCAGATTTCAACTGACTTCCTCCCAAACATGTGCCCAGTGTGCTAAGAGATGCGCCACCTTGCTTACTAGAAATCAATGGACAGCTGCAGTTGGAGTTAGTAGAAAACACTGATAAATTGTGAGTGCATAGGAAGAAAATCAATCAAAGACTCAGCAAAATAGAAAGTTAAACTGAAATTTATTGCGAGAAAATGTTAAATTTGAATGAGTGTACCAAAATTCGGATTCAATAATGCAATAGTTAGGAACATTAATAGCAATGGCAGTGACAACTGTTTTATTTTTGGAGGAGAAAATTCAGTTGAAGTAATAAATAGTATTTCTGTAGAACAAGACGAAATTTTGAGTTGTAATATGACACCTGAAACACATTTTCATCAATTTCTACTTCTTGTCCAAAATACCAAAATATTATGTGGAATTTGCAGAATTTAACAAAGAAGATTTTCCAAAACAAATGTTAGGAACTTGCAGCGTTACATTTTTTTAAAAATATCTGTAGAAAGGAAGACGAAAATATTTTTGTGTTGACTCACTCTCATGTTAACAAGGTTTTGGCTCATTATCGCGCTTTCACAGTATTTACTGTGACGATAGTTTGAAAATGCTGAAAACTATGTCACAGAGAAATTTGTGAAAGACTATGTTACATTCACGTGCAAGTTTACAAAGGGTACAGTCAAAAGGAAGTTAAAGTTTATTTCTCTGCAATATGTTGCTAAGATTTAGATTTGGAAGAGTTGAAACTCACTTTCACTTTTGGAGTCCTAACAGAGATTAAACCAGAAGCTGTAGTGGCAAGTGATGCTATGTGTGAATATTAATGATCATGTTCTCACCGAGTCATGTAACTGTGATCATGACATGAGTGTCCCCAGACAAAGCAGCATTACTTCTGAAGTTTTCACCCATCCCTGCTGCACCTTTTCTCCTATTCTTATGTTGAGCTTTAAATGTAATCTTCTACCACAGTCTCTCGTAGTTAGGAATCATCCTTACTAGAGATTAATAATAGTTAAAATTATAATGTAATCTTACAGCACAGGGAAAAAATCATTTATATGTCGTGTTTGCGTAAAGAGAAATAAACTGATACTTTTGGAAAAGGAGTGTTCTTATTATATATATCTGAAAATACTGCTGCATAAAGTAATAATTTTTATATCTCTCTATATTTTGGTATTTTTCTGAAGTCAATGATGCATAAGACGCAATGATTACCATATTCAAAAAAAGGTTGATGAAATATAAGACTCATACTATTTTAAAGAAGTGCAAGTGGATTTGGGGAAAATTTGCATTTTCAGAATGATTTTTTCTTTGTTGTGAATAACTTGCAGGTAGAGAGCACCTTACTTGTTTTTGAAACTGTTTGAGTAAATAGATGAAAATGTGAACACATATTAACCTTGGTTAGGGAACTATTGTCCATTTATCTTGAAATTGATTTTCTGTTGAATTGTTTGCTGAAAGATAATATTTCACACTTATTGCTGTCTTAGCATAATATTGTGGGTGTAGTCAGCTATAAACCTGGATACCGAAGTGACATCTGACTCATTAATGAGGAAACCTGATTATGGATCTCTTTGAGCTACAGTTTTGCAAATTGTGTTAAATCTGTTTATTATCCCTGCGGCAATTAGAGATAAGTGTTAATTTGTGAAAAGTACTTACTTTTCACCACATCTTCAAAGAAAAATTGTTATGTTGCTACTTATGTGAGAATCTTGAAGAAGAGTTGATATGGTAGTTTGGTGTAAGTGCTACGTCGTCATGAATGTTGTATGGAACATATGACCAGAACAGCTTTGTAACTTTGGTATTATCTTGAGGGTCTTAGAGTTTTGTGACATTATGGGGATATATTATGTGCTATATAAATGCTGAAAATCAGTCAGGAACAGCAGTTTTATTATCTACCCAAGTCGATGGAGTTTGCATGTTATTCTTATTGCCAATTCGTGAGCTAATTTATGGGTATCCTTAGGACAAAGTCTGTAAAATATTGCCAGTGCAATAATCACATATTCAGCCATTATTTTTTCTTCTTCGTCAGAGAACACTTTTTTTTATGCTTCTGTTTCTGACATGACGTATCAGTGTGCTACCATCACTTACACACTTCTCTTTCTTTTTAATGTACCGATGCAAAGTCGCATGGCACGTATTGTTTTTTGCTGCTGCTGTAACACTTACGCTATAATTCTTAGCATCATGTGGCGAAATGTAATACACAGGTGTAGCAGTTAGTCCTCTTGTAGTTGTCTTACCTATTGTTCTTTACTGTAATAAAATAACTAAGTAAATAACGGATTTGTTGAATAAAACATTGTATCAATGTGTCCTAACAGTATTATACATAATTTACTGACGCTAATGAGAAAAAGCAGGGTATCTGAGTCTCTAATACTGTTTTCTCAGTGAAAGGGATGAAAGTAACAGTATTACTTTCGCCCCAGCCACAATTTTCTGTTAAATTCGTATTTTTGGCAAGACCTATACAAATAATAAAAACATTGATACTAACTCTGGGTCAAAAATGAGCGTAACATAGTTAGATTATTATAGTAGACTTACACTTACAACGTTCTGTTGCCCTTAACACAAAACTAAGAGGTTTGAGAAAACTTACTCGAAGTACTGAAAACACGTTTTATTGCGTCACACTAAACAGTTCCTTTCCAATAACAGCCATCGACTGATAGGCAGTGCAGAATGTTCAAGGACATTCATTGTTCGAAACATGTGATTTTCGGAGCTACATGCAAAGATGGAGTGGGAATGTTACTTTCATTCCCTGTTACTTTTGTCACCGGTCTCCCTTACTATGAATTCAGATACAGCTATTTTGAATAATCATTATATGTATTTACTTGTGAAGTTTGAGTCTCAAAGAGCTGTTTAAAAAGTAATAATAATTTGTGGTTGTGGAGGGGTCAAACTCTATGACGAAGATATTGGCAATATTCTATGAAAATTAACTATTTTTGAACAGTATTGCCATGTCATTTGGTAAAGTTGTTCTCAGTAGAGGTTTTCCAGGGATAATGTTTTCCTTACGTTTGAAGGAATAAGTGGAGTAGTTACATGAGATGAGGCTGAGCATTGGCAATAATTTCAGTCTACAACTATGTTCAGAAATATATCTTGTTATATAATTGGTGCATTATTCAAGCGTTTTCAAATTTGTGTGACTAGTAGTTAATTTAGTGCTTCTTATTCCAATTTAATAAGTTTTGTGAAAGTTTTTTTGTATTTTCATTATTCTCGGCTTTTATTTCCTACTAGTAGAAGTGTGTAAATGGGTTTAAAACCTAACTTTGTCAAAGAAGTGCAATAATTATTCTTTGCCATGAATTTGTAATTGCACCTTTCATTTTAAAACTAACACCACAATACATATTTATTTATTTGCATCAATCTGATTTCAGGAAGATAATATAAAATTCTACAGTTGTCAAATATCAGTTCACATTCTGCTTGTTGTCATAGATTTATGAATTTTGTTTAAAATTTATTGTAAATTCAGTCCATATGATTCATTCATCCAAAGTTGGATTATGTTTGAAATCATTTATTGATCTTGGTTTCATATAAAAGTAAACTTTGATAAGTCTTATCAGCTTTTGTTACTTATGGATAAAACACACACACACTCACATAAACTACATCTTGTGCTGGTTTAACATCAATTTCAAAAACAATGTAGCCATTCTTTACACACTTTACGTCTTTGGGTTATCAGATCTGAAACTTCTATATTTTGCTTTTGTTTTTATGACCTAATTAACCAGTTGTATGTTTATCTACAATATGTTGATAAAATCCAGAAATTTTGTTTTGTTAAGAACAGTATTGTTCAGTTTGTAATATGATGCATGATTAATTGCTGCTTTGTCACACTTTTCACTAACAATAGCTACTTCCCTCAAAACTTCTCATATCATAAAGACAGTTCGACTATTTGAAAACTTTGCTTTCATAATTGTACTGGATGACTGTTCCTGTGCAATTTATGTTTCCATGGGGCACAAAATGTCATATTGAGCTATGCATGACTTTCTGTGAGGGTGATGAGGTTGATAGCCTCTCATCAAAACTGAATCTACCAATGGCGGTTTCCGTATATATACATATGGTACCACTTGTGATCTTATTTGTGCAGTTATTGGTTTTTGCTGGGAGCTAGGTTTATTAGCATACTTTTTAGTTGTTACTATTTATTTATCTTCTATAAATATAATATGCAAAACTGACTATGTATACACCAGACATTTAATCATACAGATATTTATTACATCCAGTAGACATAAAAATAAATAAAATCATATATTTTGTGATGCAGAAATAATTTAAAAGAGAAGAATTAATAGATGAGTACTACTTTTATTTACAATATTAACAAATACATTGATAATTTATATCATTATATATATATATATATATATATATATATATATATATATATATATATATATATATATGCATAGCAGTACCTTTAGGGATGCAATTGTGACATTTCTGCATGCTGGTAATCAGTTAGTTACCTTGAATGAGTCAGTCATGTGTAATTGTTCTACTATTGAATTACAAGATAAGCAAAATTTTGTCCCTGACCCTAAAAAATTATCTATCAATGCCATGAAAGAAAAACGTTGTTATAAATTCACAAGTGTAACATATAAATGGTGTTTCAGACTTGATATGGATCTGATTACCGAAAAATGATATCAAGCATTTGAACCACTGGACATTATTGCCAAGAAGATGGTAGTAATACTATTTTACTTTCTGCCACCACTACTATAAAATTACCTTAATTTTTGCAAAAATAATCGTTTTTGCATTTCGATTGCTATATAAAGGCGATTTTTTAATTCACTATTATGAGTATAACAGACAGTGGTTAGAAGATGCATAAACAAATGGTAGTAAACACTGTTTAGTTGTCTGCAAATGCTTGTTCACTTATTCTGCTCGCATTTGCGCCACTGTAAATAAGGCTTCAGGTTAAGAGTTTGATACTGGTCAGTTGCCACTGCACATGATGGCACTGCAGCCAGATCCACATTGCTTTCTGATGCCACCGTGATATAAGTGGCACAGCTAATAATTGCCACACGGTTTTCCATGTGCTTTCGCCACCACCACAGCTTTTGCTTCAGAGAATGCTCCCTGTGTCATAGCTGTTTGTATCTATGGGCACTGGATGCCATAAAGAATAAATGTTATGCTGCTTGTGTTTTGCCTATTGGGAACTGGGTATGCAGGAGAAATGCCTATCTAGTAGATGCCATTGTTTGTTGCAGGTGATGGTGAAGAGCAGATTTGCAAGGAAATATTGTTTTATTGTATGTCTCACTTGTATTTCCTTTCAAGTGCTGTCTCCTGCGTATCCGAAAACATTGCTAGAGGGCTGCATTATTTGATGGTTGGTTGATTGATTTAGGAGACAGGACCAAACAATGAGGTTCTCAGTCCCTTGTGATTAGGAAAGGATGGGGAAGAAAGTCAGCTGTCCTCTTTCACAGGAACCACCCTCGCACTTGTCTGAGGTGATTTAGGGAAATCACGGAAAACTTAAATCAGGATGGTCAGAGACCAGTTTTAACTGTTGTCCTCCCAGATCTGAATCCAGTGCGCTAACAACAGATCCACCTCACTTGGTGCACTATTCGTCAGATTTATATTTTATAATGGGTGTTTACTATGGTATGTGAAGATGCTGCAATTTAGCTAACAAGGGGGCCTTACAGACTGCTCTGCCCTCTACGATTGTCTCTATACTTATAAGATTGGACAACAGTTTCTAAAAGGAGTTTCTAAAACAAACTCGAAATAACTGCTTTTGAAGAGTAGAAGATTTCCAAGAGCAGTGAAGTATAAAATGTGTAGTAAATTAACAAAATAAGTGGTAATTCAATGTATAGTGTAAACGTCTGGCAATTGTAAAGTAGCTTGTTAGAACATGTAAAATATCAAGTAAACTAAAAGCTGAGAGGCGTGCAAAATTCCTTATTCTTGAAAATATTATATATAGTAACAGTACTACTCAATCTCCAGAAACAGGAATTGACAGCTTAGATTGATTAACACCACACATCAATAGAATGGCAAATAGTGGCTGGCAACGCAATGGTTAAATGGTAACATCTTCACACTAGATGGAACATCAACATGATATCACTTTGCTTGTCACAGTACTGAAGGACGAAAGTTAAGTTATGTCCTCCATAATTCAAAAAATCTGAATACAGTGTCAGAATAAAGAACCTAGCAATGATCTCTACATTTACATCTACATGATTACTCTGTTACTTACAATAAAGTGCCTGGCAGAGGGTTCAATGAATCACCTGCAAGTTGTCTCTTTACCATTCGACTCTCGAACGGCTCACGGGAACAACGAGCACTTAAATTTTTCTGTGCGTGCCCTGATTCCTCTTATTTTATCGTGATGAATATTTCTCCCTATGTAGGTGGGTGCCAACAGAATTTTTTCGGAATCGGAGGAGAAAACTGGTTATTGAAATTTCGTGAGAAGATCCCGTCACAACGAAAAATGCCTTTGTTTTAATGATTGCCACTCCAATCCACATATCACATCTTTGGCACTATCTCCCCTATTTCGCAATAACACAAAACGAGCCGCCCTTCTTTGTACTTTTTTTATGTCATCCATCAGTCCCACCTGATGTGGATCCCACACCATACAGCAATACTCTAGAATAGGGTGGACAAGCGTGGTGTAAGCAGTCTCTTTAGTAAACCTGTTGCATTTTCTAAGTGTTCTGCCAATGAATCGTAGTCTACCCACAATATTATCTACGTGATCGTTCCAATTTAGGATATTTATCATTGTAATCCCTAAGTATTTGGTTGAAATTACAGCCTTCAGATTTGTGTGACTTATCGCTTAATCTAAATTTAGTGGATTTCTTGTAGTAGCCATGTACATAACTTCACACTTTTCTTTATTCAGGGTCAATTGCCACTTTTCTCACCACACAGATATCTTATCTAAAGCATTTTGCAATTCGCTTTGGTCATCTGATGACTTTACAAGCTGGAAAATGACAGCATCATCTGCAAACAATCTAAGACAGCTACTAAGATTTGTCATGTTCAGAGAGGGAGTTAGATCGACATTCTTCTCGAAGAGTGGACGGAGGTGCAGGCAGCTTCTGCAACTCTGACCTCTAGAAGGAGTAAGCTATTGCTAAGGAGAAGGATACGAAACTCGGTAAGGAGTGGTTACTTATTCAGGGCAGAATTCATAAAATTCCTATAGCTTGACAACTGAAAAGCCCTACTGGCAATGCCTTGCAATAATTTTATCAGTTGAACCCTTTTATCTGCAATCGATCTCCCTGAATGCTACGGAGCTAAGGCTTGCAATTCGTACAAAGTTCCCACGTCTGTCGTAGAACGACACTGAGCTTGTGTCGTTATACTCAGCAGATCTCGACTGACTACAGGGTCCTCCTGAGCCCCCATTTATACAGCTTTCATGTGTCATCAGAAAGCTTCTAGAACATATTATATCTACTATCGAGAGGCATTTCCATCATCATGTGATGTGTGAAAGCTACTTGGATCCCTGTTTTGAGTCTGACCACAGCAGTCATTTAGTCACGTAACGTCATTTGTCTCTTGGCGCCACTTCATCAGCGCTGGTCAGTATCACCTACAAATACTGTTGCAATGCTTCCTGGAGCGTGAGCCTAGCTGCTTTTCCAGCTGAATAAGTCATAATACATTTAATTTATAATCGCCGCTGATTGAGATTCGCAACACCTCCCTCCCCCAGGGGAAATTTTATAAGCTCTGTTCTGAGAGGCTATAAAATTTCTGAAACCTCTGTTTCAGTGCCAGTGGAACATTTCTCTTTTGTTTATTAGCTTTATACATTCTTCAATATCTTTCCATCAAAATACATGGCGTCTATTAACATTGATTGGACACATGAAAATTCACTCACACATAATTTTACAACATTTAATATTGAATTCTCTTTTCTATTCATCACTTTCCTTCATACGTAATACAGCAATTACCATTTCTTTTTAAATACATATCAACTAAATTTTTCTTTTTACACATTTTTCTTAATACTCTTTCAGTGGACATTTCCTTACACAATACCTTTTATTACTACAATTTACAAGTTTACCTATCTTTTATCTGTGAATATTCTTGGCTATCCAACCATGGGAGTGGTTGGTCTTGATGCTATGGACATGTTTGGTGATTTTTTTTTCTCTCTCCATGCTCTGTTAACTGGAGTGGTTGAGAAACTTACAGTGTTTAGTTCGTCTTCTGCCTCATAGGTTTGGAGGCCTGTGTGTGCTTATACCTCACTATTTCCCTTTTTGGCTCCTGCTTACAACATTGTTTGTTACACAGATTTTCGCACAACAACCTCTACTTATTTCACACATGCTTCGTCCACATTTTCGACAACATTTGCAATATACAACAGATAGAAATAATTAACACTATTGTTACAGACCACGTGTATCCCCACATGGAATATGTACTCATTGACCAGCCTCGGAAGGTGGTCCACTGTTGATATTATACACTCCTGGAAATTGAAATAAGAACACCGTGAATTCATTGTCCCAGGAAGGGGAAACTTTATTGACACATTCCTGGGGTCAGATACATCACATGATCACACTGACAGAACCACAGGCACATAGACACAGGCAACAGAGCATGCACAATGTCGGCACTAGTACAATGTATATCCACCTTTCGCAGCAATGCAGGCTGCTATTCTCCCATGGAGACGATCGTAGAGATGCTGGATGTAGTCCTGTGGAACGGCTTGCCATGCCATTTCCACCTGGCGCCTCAGTTGGACCAGCGTTCGTGCTGGACGTGCAGACCGCGTGAGACAACGCTTCATCCAGTCCCAAACATGCTCAATGGGGGACAGATCCGGAGATCTTGCTGGCCAGGATAGTTGACTTACACCTTCTAGAGCACGTTGGGTGGCACGGGATACATGCGGACGTGCATTGTCCTGTTGGAACAGCAAGTTCCCTTGCCGGTCTAGGAATGATAGAACGATGGGTTCGATGACGGTTTGGATGTACCGTGCACTATTCAGTGTCCCCTCGACGATCACCAGTGGTGTACGACCAGTGTAGGGATCGCTCCCCACACCATGATGCCGGGTGTTGGCCCTGTGTGCCTCGGTCGTATGCAGTCCTGATTGTGGCGCTCACCTGCACGGCGCCAAACACGCATACGACCATCATTGGCACCAAGGCAGAAGCGACTCTCATCGCTGAAGACGACACGTCTCCATTCGTCCCTCCATTCACGCCTGTCACGACACCACTGGAGGCGGGCTGCACGATGTTGGGGCGTGAGCGGAAGACGGCATAACGGTGTGCGGGACCGTAGCCCAGCTTCATGGAGACGGTTGCGAATGGTCCTCGCCGATACCCCAGGAGCAACAGTGTCCCTAATTTGCTGGGAAGTGGCGGTGCGGTCCCCTACGGCACTGCGTAGGATCCTACGGTCTTGGCGTGCATCCGTGCGTCGCTGCGGTCCGGTCCCAGGTCGACGGGCACGTGCACCTTCCGCCGACCACTGGCGACAACATCGATGTACTGTGGAGACCTCACGCCCCACGTGTTGAGCAATTCGGCGGTACGTCCACCCGGCCTCCCGCATGCCCACTATACGCCCTCGCTCAAAGTCCGTCAACTGCACATACGGTTCACGTCCACGCTGTCGCGGCATGCTACCAGTGTTAAATACTGCGATGGAGCTCTGTATGCCATGGCAAACTGGCTGACATTGGCGGCGGCGGTGCACAAATGCTGCGCAGCTAGCGCCATTCGACGGCCAACACCGCGGTTCCTGGTGTGTCCGCTGTGCCGTGCGTGTGATCATTGCTTGTACAGCCCTCTCGCAGTGTCCGGAGCAAGTATGGTGGGTCTGACACACCGGTGTCGATGTGTTCTTTTTTCCATTTCCAGGAGTGTATTTCGTTTTGCAGGTCACCTATCTTATGTCCTGCTGCTTTTTATTCATCTAAATGAGGTACTATATGCTCCAGTAGTAACATCACTAGTATTTCTGACACCTTCTGCCTCTCATCTTCCAGTGTACAACAATCAATATCTGTATTTAAGGGTGGGACTATATCTTTTACAGTATTATTGGTAAGAATTATCCTCTCTGATTGTAACATTATTGGAGCACCATATCCTTTCCATTCACTCTTAAAACTCAATTTTCCTGTTCCTCTTATTATGAGATCGGAGGGTGGCAAGTCATTACATAGTATAGTCAATCCTTCCTCTTTTGGGACTACGAATAACCATTTGTTTCCCCATATCTGCGTCCAGATACTTTCGTTCAATATAATATATTTCAGTTTGCAATCTTTCAGTATTGTACTAACTGACTGAAGCATTCCGGCTTCATACCTCTCATGGTCATACCTCGAAATTAATAAATTCTGTTTACATTTTTGGTGCTTCATGGTTATCGTTTCACACACAAGTTTGTCTCCTGCCATTTGTGTGTATTGCCTCTTTCCATAATCAATTATGAGAAACTCTTTCTCTGGGGTGATATACGTAAATTACCTCATATTACTATCCTAGTCAGCATGTAAAGACCATATTTTATTTAAAGAGTACTCATTGCTATCCACTGATGTTACATTTAATACATTACTTAATGTACTGCGGGCTAAAAATACATCTAAGCCTATTACAAGTAATAGCTGATACCCATAGTCTTCAGTGAGTTCAATCAGAAGCTTTTTATCTCTCAATTCATTCTTAATTAGCCCCAAATACTTTACCACTAGAATAGGATTTATTAAGCGCAGCTCTAATAATTTTCTGCGTGCAAATACAACTGCCAATATGAACAGATCATATTCTGTTTCTAACTCATTAAACATCATCGTTAGCTGAACTAACTGTTCCGTGACTGCTACTAAAATCAATGTTAGCGGTATTATCCTATCCATACTATCTTCGAACTCCTCTATATGTTTGCTCAATTTATGTATTCCATTTTGTATAATTTCCTCATTTTTTAGTTACCGCAATTATTTTCTGATTGAACCCCACTGATGATATCCTTATGATCGTTACTTGTTCCTTTGACAGCCTTAACAACTCTCGCTGCTTTTCTTCGAGAACATCTATCTTTACTTCAAAAAATTACACATCTTCCTCGTATAATGTACTGAATAACACTTTACTTGTTTCCCCTATAAAATTCAAAATGCCTCGTTTCGCACATCCTTGCTGGTGTCGGGCTAGTTGATTTATTAATGTCCTCGCTTCCATTATTTTCCCGCTATGTCAGCTGATGGTTTGGTTCGCATTCCCACATTCTACGGTACTTAGTTTCGCCTTCTTTATTTCTCTTATGCAATTTGCCATTGCCATTGTGGATACCTGATTTGTGCTTTCAAACTTATTGTGCCATGCCTTCAAATTAAAATAACTTGCTATTCGCCGCGTTGTGCTGTGTAGCTGTACAGTTCCTTGATTACCGTTATATGTACCAGGTGCTGACTGGATTCTCTGCACCTGCACCTCCTGTGAAAGTATCTTGTTTTCTGTTACACTGGCCACTGAGAAGCTTCCAATTATTATTACTCTCTAATCTTTGCTGCCATCATGTGTAATTAAAAGAACTCTTTTAGTCTATTTGGATGCACTAATACGTACTTCTGTCCTTTTATCCTTATTACTACATTTGGCCCCTTTACATCTACAACAGTGAATTATCCTCTCAATTGACTATCTAGTTTCCTCGAAAGCCCTCTTCTTACACTTTCGGATTCTGTGTCTGTCATATGGTTATTTACTTTGTTCTTTGTGTTTCTGCGTGTTATCCCTAGCCTCTTGATGTAATATCTGCATCCTTTGCCTTCTTTCTGTCACATAATCATTGTAATTATATATTACGTTCTCTGGCTTCTTCTGTAATATTCCCAGAATATTGCACTTCCTCGCAAAAAATAATTCAAAAGGCGTATAACCTGTTGTACTGTGTGGCGTCGTGTTGAATACGAAAGTTGCAAACGGTATCTAACTATCCCACTCGGTCTGATCCTTTGCTGTGAAATTTCTTAACATTTCCGTTAGTGTATGATGTGTGCACTCCAGAGCCCCATTCATTTGTGAATGGAAGCTGGTTGTCTGTATTTTCTCAATCTTTAATAATTTGTACACCCGCTTCATAGTCTCTCTTAAAAATTTACTTCCCATACCGCTTAGCAGTGATGTTGGTATTCCGAATTTCAAGATTACACTTTCTACTAGTTTTCTTGCCACTGTATCCGCATCTTGCCCTCCTATTGGTTCTGCTATAACAAATTTTGTCAGAGAATGTGGGAACATCAGGATGTATCTGTTTCCTGCATTCGATAGCGTCATAGGACCTACTATGTCAACGGCACAATTCTAAAAAAAAAAAAAAAAAAAAAAACTCTGGCATTGGCTTTATCTCCAATGGCTGTTTTGTCCTCGTCTGTGTTATCTTATTCTTCTGGCAACTCTCGCAAGAACGTATAAATTTTTCGATATTTGTCTTCATTCCAGGCTAACTGCAGTACTGTTTTACTCGCTCATATGCCCACCCCATTTCTTTATGTCCCCCTATCGGTGACTCGTGCATCTGCTTTAAAATATCCATTTTCTCTTCCTGACTCAAAGCAGTCTCTGAGTCCATCGGTGGCGCCGCTTCTTGCTCTGCCTCTTCTATACCTTTTTGTTCCTTTTGCGCCTCCCTGGTCGCAGTTTCAGTTTCTTCCGGTGCTTCGTCTTCCGTCTTCGGCACTGCCTCTGTTTTTCCTTCTTCCATACTCGTAATCCGTGATAATGTGTCCTTCAGTACAGTATTTGGTAGTCGTATTCTTCTACCTTCAACAGGAACTTCATTAATCTCGATCATGGATCTGATATACTTCCTAATTACACAAGTGTCTTGTGGTCGGTCACGATTTTAAACTTCACACCAAATACATAGGGCCTAAAATATTTCACAGCCCATACAACGGCGAGTACTATAGTCTTGTTCCACGTTATTTAATGTTCACGATATGAATTCTATGGCTAAATCCTTTCCCATTTGTCTCTGGCTTAGATAAACTCTGGCTGCATGATTGCTGGTGTCCTTGGTTACTATAAATTCTTTTTCAAAATCCGGGTATTGCAATATCGGTGGACTAATCAGTTTTTCCTTCAACTGCTGGAATGCCTCTTCTTGGCTCTATCCCCACTCATACGGAATTCCCTTCTTCAATAAATCATGTAGGGGTTTGGCCATTTTGCTAAAATTCCTTATAAAGCCCCAGATATGATTTCAATTGCTTTGTTGTCTTTGGCGGTGGGTACTTTTTGATGGTCTCTATCTTTGCAGGATCTGGCTGTAGTCCTGATGCAGTTAGGACATGGCCCACAAAAGTTACCTCTTTTCTTAGAAACTCATATTTATCTACTTGTAGTTTCAAGTTTCCTTGTCTTAGCCGTTCGAATACTTTTTCCAGGTGTGCATTATGTTCCTCTAACGTTGCACCCACTACCACAATATCATCGAGGTAAATAAAAACCCTGTTGCCTTGTACTCCACTGAGTACCGTATTCATTAGTCTCTGGAATGTCGACGGCGCGGTTTTTAGTCCCATGATCATTTTATTGTACTCATAATGTCCTGTGGGAGTGCTAAAAACTGTTTTCTCTCGGTACTTTTCGTCTATCAACACTTGATAATACCCTTTCGCTAAATCTAGCATGGAAAAATACTTCGTTTTCCCAGGATGTCTAATATCTCATCTATCCTGGGAAGGGGATAAACCATATTTAATGGAATGTCGTTTAACTTCCTATAATCCTCTACTATTCGCCATTTTTGCCGACCACTGGCATCTAGTTTGTTTGGCAATATCAATATGGGGAAATTCCATGGGCTAGTACTATGGGATATTATGCCTTCAGCTAGCATCCCTTGTACTTCCTTTGTTGCGATTCTTGCTGCGCCTGGGGTATTCTATACGGCCTTAGATTTATTATCACTCCTTTTGCTTCTGGTATTAACGGTATACTATGCTTCACTACTGTAGTATGAGTCAATACATTTCCAAGTAAATGAAATACAACATTATATGTGGCACATATCCTCTCGACAGCCTGTACTTCCTAACTATTTAAATGTTTTGTTCGCCTGCTTTCTCTTTACATGAAGAGCCTTGACGTATTTACGCTCTTCATTCTGGTCGATACTTGTCTAATTTTATAACTACTTGGTGGCGGAAATTCTTCTGCTAACACGTCTGGCATGTCTAATTGTACCTTTTCTTCACGAGTATTTAATATACCAGTAATACAAGTCCCTCCTTGGACTGTTACTATTGCCTCGGGGATAATCACGTCCCTGTTTCGGAATTATCACTTCTGTGCTGTTCACTTTCGATACTCATACGAATCTTTCCTCCCTGGAACCGATCGTAATTTTGCGCGGTGCTAGCCGCTGCTGGTTATATTAATCATACTTACAATCTTTTACTGGTTGCCCTGCTAGCTACATTTCACTGATTGCCCCTTACTGGCCTTAAGTAGCAGTTTCTCTCTTGTGAACCTATGTTCTTCTGGCTTCTCGGTGCTATTCTTCATTTTAATTATCTGACCTTCAACTGATTTCCTGGGATGAGCTATTTCCCTTCTCAGTTTTTCTATCTGCTTTTTGGCAGCTTCTAATTCATTCTCCACGAAATACACTATAGCTTTTAAATAACGGTTTTCCTTCCTTATTTTATTCTTTTCTCTTCTTTCTTCTTCATATTTCTTAATTTCCGTATTTACACTCACTTTCAACGCATAGCACCCTCTCTTTATCTGTGAGATTCCCTCTATGTCTCTCCATATGTGTCTATCCAGTCCTCGTGGCCTTCGCCTTGTATACCTTGCTTATCTGCTAACGGTGACGCTCCCGATCGTCCGTGTTTGGTAACTGCAGCGTAACTGGCCCGTTCTCTGTTTACTACTCGGGATGGCTTCGATAACAGTGCGTCTTCTGTGGCTTCCCTCAACTCTAACCATTAAACTCATAACTTAAAGCTTCTACGTACATAATCTAACACTACTCAGTGCTTTTCTAGTAAACCCCTTCTTAGTAACCCTTCAAATGGCAAATACATTTGTCCCCTTACAACTTGGAATTCGTGGTAATATCCTTTACCTCTTTTCGTCTGCAGCTGTATTCTAACCTGTCCTTCAGTTCTAATTTCCTCATTTGCGATACTCCTTATTGTCACTGCCTTTCTGGTGTCTACTATTTTCTGCTTTAAAACCTCAGCTTTAATTATACTTACGTGTGCTCTGCTGTCCACTAACAGCCCTATCTTGCTCTCTATTGTAAGTAATCATTTTTACTAATGCAGTCTGCTCTACGTACTATTCCTGTCACCACAACGTAATGGAACAGCTGCATTACGTTTGTGGTCCGTTTCCCGGCTTCTCTAGTTGATGTTTGTTGGTCCTCTCTAGTTGATGTATGTTGGTCCAACGACTCTCACTACATTCACTAGCATAGTGTCCTGTGCGACGGCTTGTTTTGCTCTATTACAAGGAGGGAATGACCTACTAGGTTACACTTTACACACATTATTGGCAGAGGACATTCTCCGTGTGCACCATTTCCTCACAGCTCGTCAACATCTATTTCCTTTATGGGTAGCTTAGTTCTCATGGGTTTGGATTGAGCCCCCCTGTTCTGGCTGAACTCATTTGTACTCTGCTTTTGCATTCTCTCGCTAAATGCCCTGTTTTCCCGCAGTTATGGCACCCCTTCTTATTAATTTGCTTTGGATATCCTACCTGCCGATATTTTCCTTTTTCAGAGGGGATTGCACTCTCTTCCGTCGATGCTACATCAATTGCTTCTGAGAAAGTGCTTCTCTCTCCCTGTGCTCGCACTATCGCCTTTATCCTTTCGCTAAATAGTCCCTGTATAAAAACAGCTCTCTCTAATTCTCCTATCAATGCGCAACTGCCTGGAATTTCGTCTACCATCATTGCCTTCCTCATGGCTTCTCTGAATTGAAACTGCAGAGAATCTACTCGGGCTCCCCATTGCACCACACTTTCATCCCTCGTTTGCTGGCTATTAAAGATTTTGCACGTATAGGAATCTACTGTCATAATGTTTGCATAATTCTCTGTGAGAATCTCCCTCACTTCTGACCATGTTTCGGTGTAATCTCTAACGATAAGTTTACTGCGGGCAGAACCCGTTATTTGACCAATAACATATTTAAGAAACAATCTTTTATACTTTGGTTCTACTAGTTCGTAATCACTATTGCAATTATCTATAAATTGAGAGTGTTGCTTCTATATCGTTAATATAGATCAGGAACAACATAGAGCCTGTAACACACCCTTGGGGATCGCTGGATATTACTTCTGTTTTACTCGATGACTTTCCGTCTATTACTATGAACTGTGACTTTTCTAACAGGAAATCACGAATCCAGTAGCACAAATAAGGCGATATTCCATAGGCATGCAGTTTGGTTAGAAGACACTTGTGAGAAGTGGTGTCGCAAGCCTTCTGGAAATCTAAAAATATGGAATCAATCTGACATCCCCTGTCGATGGCACTCATAACTTCATGAGTATAAAGAGGCAGTTGTGTTTTGCAAGAACGATGGTATATATCTCTCAATTGCTGTTGAAACTATCTCTTTGAAATCATTCCACAACTTTCCTATGCTTACATGATCAGATCGGAAGGAGTGAAGACTGTCTCTTAAAACGGCGTTCAGAGCGTTTTTATCCGATTTTTTAAATAGATATACTCGTACTTTTCTTTTCTTTTTGATGGTTGTACGTGTTACAGCATTCAGCCTAGCAGCAACTGTCTTGTGTTCACTAATCGCTGTATTCATCACGATACTCACTATTTGTCCAGGATTATTTGTTGCTAAGAGGTCAAGTATGCTTTTGCAAGCATTTACGCTTCGAGTAGGTTCATCCACTAATTGTTTAAAATAATTTTGTGAGAAAGCATTCAGTGCAATTTCGGATGACGCTTTTGCCTACCACCAGCTTTAAACGTATAATTTTTCCAGCATATCGAGGGTAGATTGAAGTTACCACCGACTATAACTGTATGAGTAGAGTACCTATTTCAAATGAGACTTAGTTTCCTTTGAACTGTTCAGCAGCTATATCTTCTGAGTTGGGGTCTCGGTAAAATGATCCAATTAATAGTTTTGTCCGATTGTCAAGTATAACCTTTACCCATACTATTTCGCAGGAACTATCTACTTCAATTTCACTACAAGGTAAACTACTTCTGACAGCAATAAATATTCCCCAACAACTGTATTTAATCTATATTTTCTGAACACTTTTAGATCGTTTGAAAAATTGCTGCTGAATTTATTTCTGGCTTTAGCTAGCTTTCTCTATCTATAACTATTTCAGCTTCAGTGCTTTCTATTAGGGCTTGGAGCTCTGGTTCTTTACCGTCACAGCTACGACCATTTACAACTACAATACCAATCGTTTCTACAACCAACTTACTGTGTTTTACCCGTCCCCTTTCGACAGACGCCCTTTCTATGGTTTCCTGAGACCTTTTAACCTAAAAAACTGCCCAGACGATTACACACAGGCCCCGCTACGATGCTGCAAATGATGAGATCCACCTCAATCCCACAAGCAAGACTGGCAGTCTTTACCATTTCCACTAGCTGCCCGAAACCAGAGAGAATCTCCTCTGCTCCGAAGAGACACGCGTTATTGGTACCGATATTAGCCATGAACCGACATAAGCTTACTAATAGCCAAAGCTAAATTCATAAGGATGTTCTTTACAACGAATGCACATTAAATTACTGGGAACTGAATCACTCGGAAAAATGTGGTCTAAACATTTCTGAACATTGACACTAACATTTGCTAAAGAAATTATAAATGTAGAAACATGTCTAACAAAACTGGAATACTATGCAGAGTCTTTTCAAAACACACACACACACACACACACACACACACACACACACACACACACACACACACACACACACTCTGTGTTGATTTTTTTCATCTGTGCTGTTACTGAAAAACCTACCACATATTGTGCATTCAGATATCTAGCCAGTCTTACGGAAGAACATTCAATAAAAAAACCAACTTGCCATAGAAAGTCTGCAATGTGCCAAGAAAGCAAAGTATAATAATAAAATAAGAACTAGGAAGACGCAGATGTACGAAATCCAGTACTGTAACATGAGTGAAGCGTTGTGAATGTAGATTGACTTGTGGTATTAGATGACAACAGCATATTCATCGTCATCGTCGCCTCCTCCCCCCTCCACCCTGCATCAGTGCCAATACTTTATTCTCAAAAAACCTTGACATTGCTATAGTGTTCCATGCCATTCACACTCTGTGTGAATGCCATCTTGAAATACAATGTGAAATGCTTTTGCTGTTCTATTCTCTCAGGTGTAAGTCGACATTTATCGCAGTGTGTCTAATGACCATGTAGTGTTTGAGTTATGTGGGACATTTCTTCAATTTTTACTCTTCCTGACATCACACTTGATTATTTGCAATTTATCATTCTACGTTTTTCAGCCTCATTCGATATTACTGAGTTCCCCTGAGACACCCGCAGGACAGGACAGATAGTTTAACTTGTGGAAAGCGACCAAAATGAGTGGCTGTCAGTTGCACTCGAACATACTACTTTACTCACTTTACAAACATTACAAGAGTAAAGGAAACATTAAAAACAGAGCAAGCCAAACATTAATTTTAGAACTTAATTCCCGGCTAAATGCGCCATTCAATCTCACTCCTCAAGGGCAAAACAACTTTAATTTAAAACTGGCTGAAGGCTAACCAATTAAGACCCAAAAACAATAATTCGAATTTTAAAAGGCAGAAGGCCTCATCTTAAAACATTTCTCTAAATTAGGTTGAAGGCCCAAACAATCTCATGCCTTAAGGGCCAAACAACTTTAAAATCAGCTGAAGGCCAATAACATAAGACTCAAAAACAGGAATTTGAATTTAAAAGGCAGAAGGTCTTATCTTAAAACATTTATCTAAATTAGGCTGAAGGCCCAAACAATCTCACTCCTTAAGGGCAAAACAACTTTAATTTAAAATCGGCTAGAAGCCATACATAAACAAACAACAAGTACAAATAAGAAAAGACAGCACATCAAACAGCACTCAGAAGTTTCCAAAGGTTTGCCTGTAACTCAAACACTAATGCTCGCTTACGTGAGACACAATGTGAACAGTTGGGACTGGCTGGTAGATTAAGTGAAGACTCAACTTTTGTGCCCGCGATTGGTGAACCACGGACTATATCAATGGGAACAGCCCTCACACTCTGACTGCATGTGGACTCCGCCAGCAGGCCCAGCGAGACACGCACCACAGAGACTTCCTCGCTGCCCCACGGCAACCAACCAACTGCCAGCATAGCACAGCTGGAAAGTATAGGCACAAGGCCAAAGATACTACAAGGGTGCGAATATCGATACACGCTGCTGCTGCCACTTGCGGAGAGAGAGGATAACAGCATGATCATGATAACTGCAGGAGACTAATCACAGAATAGCAACCAAGGTTTAATGTAAGGCATAAGGGGGACCCGCCATGGCTCAATTACATTCAGGCTAAATGCATTTGACAGTAAGTGGGCATATTCTAAAGTAGTATTGCGCACCTGATAAGCAGCAGCGTGACTGAGTTGAAAATATATAATTTACGCACTGTTTCTTGTCACTCTTACAGCGAGTATTGTGGAATGGGAGGAATGGGATGTGCACTGATAGTTTTACGTTGATACATATTTTGACGATATTTTCAAGCTTTCTTACAAATTTATGTTGTCATAAGAGTTTTATGACGATGATGACACTGATGAGAATAATAAAAGTTTCTAAAATCTTGACGAATTATGTTACAGTCGTTGAGTATAATGAATTTAATGATCATGAGATAAAAGCATACCTTGCATGAGTATCTTACACAAGCCAGTGAAGCCTTACTTCAAATTATTTAATGAAAATTGCTTCATAAATTTTTGTTCGTATTTATGTGCAATTACACACACTCACTCACACACACACATGCACACGCTCAGGTACACACACACACACACACACACACACACACACACACACACACACACACACACACACACACACACACACACACTCTCTCTAGAGGTTTTCTCTTCTGTGCTGGTCTTGAAAATCTAACTCATATTGTACTTCCAGATATCTAGGAAGCTGGAAGAAGCAGAAAATGTGCTTTGTTGGTGCTGTACACTTTTGTATATTTCGACTGATTAACACATGCTGCAGTGTTCTTCTTCAGCACGCCAGGGAAGAAGTTGGCACAGAAACAGCTAACTTAAAAACTCGTGCAGTTAGCACGTTTATTTATATATAAAAGTCGATTCGGAATTTTCCTTTGTGTGAGACTGAAGAGCCGAGTTGAAATTCTAGATTTGCATGCTTTACTGATCACGTCAGTTCCACATAATGTTTTATTGATTGTATCAATATCCGTTTGTATTGTAGTCTATTGTGAAATTCGAATAATCGCGAGTGTCACAATCAAAGCATACTGTTATTGTTAATTGTAGACTTTAACTCAATTTTGCTCTCATAAATTTTTTTAGAACAATAGGCCTATCCTTTTGAAAACAATCCTTTTCTAATTGCACTGTATAATTAATTGAGAAATACGTAACTTGTGAGAAATTTTAGTCGCTTACAAAACTATATTTTCGCAAGTGTTTTTGGATAACTTATTTCGTAGAAAATCAGTGTTTGTCATTCACAGTTACTGCCAAAGAGTAGATCACCCCAAACTTCACTGTGTATCGACGTACATAAACGTGGGTTTTGAGAATTTTCAGAAGCTGCTTGTCCTGTGCATAATCTTGTCAATCAAAGTTTGTGATTTAGGTACTGTAGCAGACATATAGTTTTCCATTAAAGAACATACATATTACCTACATTTATCATAAATTAACTCCATTTTAAAGTTTCCTAGTAGCTATAACTGACCCTAAAAATTTTACTCTCTTGTCTTAATAGAAATATCGTTCTCTATGTTTGCTTCAGTTCTTACGGGAATTAGTAGCTTTTTAGCTCAATGGACATAAAAGATAATCAGCAGGGTTAATTTGAAATTATTTGTTCACTGTCCTGCAATACATTGCGCCAGCCAAAATTCAGCCCCGCAGTGAATGCTATTCTCAGTCATGGGATGAGCTGGTTGACTTTTGTAGGCAGCTGGAAATCGCCTTGACAACTATCACAGGACTGTCAAACGCTGCATTTAAGTGTGATGAAGAGTTCCCGAGAGTCATATACCTGTGGTGCCAGTATCAATGGCGACTCAAGAACTGTCCTCTTCTATGGACCCTGTCTCCTCTGCAGAGAGTACAGAATCTCTCATTACTCGTGCACTAGACTGTGAGTGGCGTTTCAGTGGTAGATCCAGGCATCCTCCACAGTGTCAACAGGGACCATGGAGCACTCAGAGTTTTGTACTGATACCCTAAATATCAATTTCGAGGTGCTGTCTTTCACTGAAATTGAAACTGAAACTAAGCCAGGGGACTCACTTCACCTGTTTTCGGTAAACCTTTTTTGTCCAGTGTCAGTAGGAGGTAAACGCAAAAAGGTAGAGGTGTTTGAACTGTTGGAAGTTCAATTGTACAGGGAATGGTGGTACCCCTTAGGGAAATGGCAGCAAGGGACAGGAAAGGGCATGAGGTGCACCCAGTGTGTATATCTGGAGGCCTCATTCAATATCTTGAAGAGGCTATTCCAACAGCCATTGAGGGAATGAGGTGAAAACAACTGCAGATTGTTGCACATGTTGGAATAAATGAAGCCTGTTGTCTGGGCTCTGAGGTCATACTCGGATCATTTCAGAAACTGATAGAGACAGCTGAGAAGACCAGCCTTGTGCGAAGAGTTTCAGCAGAGCTCACAATTTGCAGTATTATCTCCAGAACTGATTGTGGATCATTGGTTCTGCACTGAGTGGAAGCACTGAACCAGAGACTTCAAAAGTTCTGTGAAAAGCTAGATTGCTACTTCCTGGAGTTATGCCATTGTGTGGAGAACTGTATGGTGCCTCTAGATGGGTCAGGTGTGCACTACACATCAGAGGCTGCTATCCAGGTAGCTGACTGTATGTGGGAGCAAACAAAAGTTTTTTAGACTAGGGGACCTACTATGCAATCCTGGGAACAAGAGTTGCAGTAAATCCAGAAGTAGTATCTGTGTAAGATCGAAACAAATGCCTCTCACAGGTGAGAGTATTAAAATCCTAGTGGTTAACTGCTCAAGCATTCGCAACAAAGTGCCAGAATTCGAAGCACTACTGAAAAGCAATGAAGCCTCCATAATACAGAAAGCCATTTGAAACCCGAAATTGATAGCAATGAGGTTTTTGGGGATAATTTAAGTGTACATCGTAAGGACAGGCTAACGGGAAATGTAAGCAATGTTTTTGTCACAGTACTCAAAAACTGAAATCCACTGAGATAGAAACTGAAGCTGGATGAGAGACTGATTGGGCAAGACTCAGTATCAGAAATTGAAGCTGGATGAGAGACTGACTGGGCAAGATTCAGTATCAGTGGTTGACATGAAAAGGTAATTGGACCCTCTACTGCCTACCAAACTCATTTGCTGATGTAACTGGAAACGTCAGAGAAAACCTCAGTTCACTTCTATGTAAGTTACCCAGTCATAATGTAATCATTGATGGAGACTTCAGTCATTCAAGAATCAATTGGGAAATTATAGTTTTGTTAGTGGTGGGCATGATAAGTCATCCTGTGAAACAGTACTAAACATCTTCTCTGGAAACTACCTAGAACAGATAGTTCAGAACCCCACTCATGATGGAAATATATTGTATCTAATGGGAACAAATAGACCTGACCTCTTTGAGGATGTCTACATCCAAACTGTTATCAGTGATCATGAGGAGATTGTGGCAAGAATGATTACCAAAGTACAAAGGACAACTAAAACAAGCAAAAAGATATGTGTGTTCAGTAAACTAGATAAAAAATCGGTAGTGTCATATCTCCATGGAGAACTTGAACCTTCCAGCACAGGGCGGGAGCATGTAGGGGAACTATACATCAAGTTAACGGAATGGTTCACCATATGGACAGATATGTACGCAGTACAACAGTTCGTAATGGGAGGGATCATCAATGGTAACAGTCACTGTAACGAAACTTCTAAAGAAACGGAAACTAGTGCATACCAGGTGTATAACAAGGAACAGCACTATAGATAAAGAGATGTTGAATGAAACACATTTCCTTATCAAGAGGACAATGTCCTCAGTGATTACCTTTGCAGAATATTGTCAAATGATCTTGTACAAAACCCAACAAGATTCTGGTTGTAAGCAACGGCTGTTTATGGCACCAAAGTTAGTGTCCAGTCCCTAGCGAATGAGACAGGAACCCAAACTGAGGGCAGCAAAGCAAAAGCTGAAATGCTTAACTCCGTTTCCAAATGTTCCTTTTCAAAGAAAAGCTAGGAGAACTGCCCCAATTTAACCCTTGTGCAAGTGAAAGATGAGTGAAATAATTTTTAGTGTCAGTGGTGTTGAGAAAGAACTGATTTCGTTAAATTTCGTTAAAATTGCACAAAGCTCTAGGCCCCAATGCAATCCCTGTCCGATTCTACATTGAAATTTCGGATGAGTTCCCCAAGTATTGCTCACATAGGGATCATGAGAACAGGATTAGAACAGTTACAACATTCACACAGGTGTTCAAACAATCATTCTTCACACACTCCATATGTGAATGGAATGTGAAGAAACACTGATAACTGGTAGAATAAGTGGCACCCTTTGCCATGCACTTCACAGTGGTTTTCTGATATTGATATAGATGTATATATAGATGATGAATGATGTTTTTAGTTATTACAAAACGTTCCTGTGAAACAGCGGTAAATAACAACTAAAAGACATCGGGCATCGCTTCCAAAACACTTATTTCTTAGGTTGCAATTAAAAAAGAATTTAATGGGAGTAATCCATGCCCTTGTTGGGAGAAAGATTATTTTGTATATTTTTCTGGTTATTACAATGGACATGGAAGAAATACATCAACGTCTGCATGATTACTCTGCAAGTCAAACTTAATTGCCTGGCCGACGGTTATTCGAACCACCTTCAGACTATTTCTATAGCATTCTGCCCTCTAACAGTGCGTAGTAAAATATTTCTATATGTTCTCTGATTTCTCTTATTTTTCCGATTACCATTTCCACCTCTGTACGTTGGCGACAATAAAATATTTTCACATTCATGGGAGAATATCAGTGCTTGAAATTTCGTGAAATGATCTCGCTGCAAAGAAAAGCGCTTTTATTTTAATGACTGTCATACCAACTCGCTTATCAAATACATGACTGTCTCTCCACCATTTCGCGTACTACAAAACGAGCTGCCATTCTTTGGTGTTCCTCGCCGTCCTCCGTCATTCCTGCCGGATAAGGATCCAGTAGTGCACATCAACTCTCTAAAAGAGGCCGGAGAAATGTAGTGTAGGCAGTCTGTTTAGCAAAGTCTTCTGCCAATAAAATGCGGTCTTTAGTTTGCCTTTCCTTCAACATTATCTACATCATCATTGCAATTTAAGTTGTTCGTAATTTTAATTCTTAGGTATGTAGTTGAATTGACAGCTTCTAGATTTGAGTAATTTATCATGTAATCAACATTTAATGGATTTCTTTTCGTACTCATGAGGAGGACCTCACACTTTTCGCCTCATGCAGATATTTTGTCTCAATCATTTTCCATTTGGTTTTGATCTTCTGATGACTTTACTCCACTATAAATAACAGCATCATGTGCAACGATTAAGAGGGCCGCCCAGATTATGCTCTAAATAATTTATGTAGATTAAGAACGGTAGAGGGCCTATAGTACTTCCTAGGGGAAAATCACTTTTGTTTGACTCGATGATTTTCCCTTGATTACTACATACTATCATCTTTCTGACAGAAAATCATGAATCCATTCGCATAGCTGAGGCAACATTCCATAGGCATGAGTATGATTACAAGTGTCTTCTGAGAAATGGTATCAAAAATTTTCAGGATATCTAGAAATATGGAATCAATTTGAGATCTGTCGAAAGCATTTGCCTCTTAACTTGAATAAAGAGTTAATTATGTTTCAGTGTAAAACATAAATTTTTTCTGTTTCAATGTGTTTGTTCCTCCTCTACTGCTTTGCTCTGTGTTTGTTGGCAAAAAATTTAATTTCGTCTAAGCTCAAAGTGTTCTATAACACTCGAAGCCTAATATGTTTACGCGAATGTCGGTAGTATCTGTCAACTATTTTTGAATTCTCTGTAGTGTCGGAAATGTAGTTTGTCTTCTTTCTGGCTATCCGTAATAGTCTCCAGTTTTGATGTATTTCTCTCATCAGGTACTCTTTGGGAGTGAAAAGGACGTGTCAACTTTGCCTTGCAGTCTATTCCTTCTTTAAATCTGCCATTTATCTGGGAGCAGTCTCGAAGGATGACAATTCTTCGTCTACATGTACATCTACACCAATGCTCTACCATCCATCTTAGGCGTGTAGCAAGTTTGCTTGTCAGAGGAATATCGATGTTTTCCTGCAGGGTATCACATTTTCCGTTTGTTGTTACTTTTATTTATGTGGTATGCAAGGTGGACTCAGTATACCTGAACAGTTATTCTATTTCAGAAATACGTACCGATGTCTCAGCACCAACTGCACCAGACACTCTGAGAATCTTTTGTGAATGCAGTACTCCATTCCTCTGAAATTAAGCTCATTATGCTCTATTCTGAGAGATTTATTCCCATTCTTGTGTCGAAGTATCTCACACAACAAGTGAAAATAGAAAATAATCATATATTTTCAGCTTTATAGTTCAGTGAGGTTTTTTGAATGAACGACTGTTTCCCATCAGTGTTGCCGGTAGTGGCTCATGATCATACGTTCTGTGTGTTCACAAATTTATCAACTCAGATGTATAGTGACAGTATGAAATTAATAGTATCTTCTGTATAATCAACATAGTTACACAACTACAGCCTCTGCCAATAATAAAATACAGTAATAATAATAATAATAATAATAATAATAATAATCCCCGTGGAGGCCCGGGAAAAGAATAGGCCTCCGGTATGTTCTGCCAGTCGTAAAAGGCGACGAAAAGAACAAACCACTAATAGGGCTAACCCCCCTTTTAGTGTGATTAGTTGGTTCAGGACAGAACTAAAGAAGCCTCGGACAAGCGCCGTCATGGTCGGGGACGACGCTTGAACCCTATGCCCGCCCACAATGGTAACGACACTGCTAGCCAACTGGAAAATGATTTAAATCCAAATAGAGGTGTTTTGCAGGATATGCTTCCTGCAACCACCCTAGAAGGAAAACAAAGACAGAGGATGAGATGGTCAGATGAAGTTAATCGACACCTCATGTTCTGTTATTACCAAGCAACAAACCTAGGAACCAACACAACTGGATACAGATCACAAGTATACACAACATTTATTACCAGATACCCAGAATTAAAATTTTTAACAGAACAACGTCTAGCTGATCAGATTCGTGTAATAATCAAAAATAACAGGATACCCCAGTCAGAATTAGAAAACATCAAACAACAAGTACAACAAATACTGGAACAAAATAATGTGCTATCAGAAGAAGAAGAAAATACAGTAATTGACTCAAACATCCCAGAGCAAACAAACAAAGAACAACACGCATCAATTAAACAATCAGAGGAAAACGAAATCTTAAGACAGCCACCAGAACAAGCACAAATAGAACACGAAGTGACACAGATGCTAGATATAGAAGAAAAATTTCAGCTAACATATATAGAATACAAAGACACAAATACAGACATTAGACCATTCTTGCATAGACCACCAAATAACCCACAAGTCGAAACAACAATAAAAACTATCAACACAATCATACACAACAAAATAAATGAAAACACAACTATGGAAGAGTTACAACTACTGGTTTATATAGGAGCACTCACTACACTAAATATACACACTAGGCAGATATCAGAACCAACCAACACACAGAAGAAACCCACAAAACCAGCATGGCAACACAGGCTACAGATCAGAATAGAAAAACTGAGAAAAGACATCGGACAGTTAACACAATTTATAAGAAATGAAATATCAGACAAAAAACGAAAAAGGTTAGGTAAAATCTCACAACAAGAAGCAATAGAGCAATTAGATGAAAAGAAGCAAAAATTACAAGCTTTGGCGAAACGACTTAGAAGATACAAAAAAAGTGAAAATAGAAGGAAACAAAACCAAACATTCAACACAAACCAAAAGAAATTTTACCAAACAATAGATAACACACACATAAAAATAGACAATCCACCAAACATAAGAGACATGGAACACTTCTGGAGCAGCATATGGTCAAACCCGGTACAACATAACAGGCATGCACGATGGATACAAGCAGAAACAGATACATACAAGATGATACCACAAATGCCTGAAGTGATAATTTTGCAACATGAAGTCACCCGAGCAATTAATTCTACGCACAATTGGAAAGCCCCTGGAAATGATAAAATAGCAAATTTCTGGCTAAAGAAGTTCACCTCAACACATTCACATCTAACTAAATTATTTAACAGTTACATTGCAGACCCATACATATTCCCTGATACACTTACACATGGAATAACTTATCTGAAACCTAAAGATCAAGCAGACACAGCAAATCCAGCTAAATATCGCCCCATAACATGCCTACCAACAATCTACAAAATATTAACTTCAGTCATTACACAGAAATTAATGACACATACAACACAGAACAAAATTATAAATGAAGAACAAAAAGGCTGCTGCAAAGGAGCGCGAGGATGTAAAGAGCAACTGATAATAGATGCAGAGGTGACATATCAAGCTAAAACTAAACAAAGGTCTCTACACTACGCATACATTGATTACCAAAAAGCTTTTGATAGTGTACCCCACTCATGGTTACTACAAATATTGGAAATATACAAAGTAGATCCTAAATTGATACAGTTCCTAAACATAGTAATGAAAAACTGGAAAACCACACTTAATATCCACACAAATTCAGATAATATCACACCACAGCCAATACAGATTAAGCGTGGAATATACCAAGGAGACTCATTAAGTCCTTTCTGGTTCTGCCTTGCTCTGAACCCACTATCCAACATGCTAAATAATACAAATTATGGATACAATATTACTGGAACATACCCACACAAAATCACACATTTGCTATACATGGATGATCTAAAACTACTGGCAGCAACAAATCAACAACTCAACCAATTACTAAAGATAACAGAAGTATTCAGCAATGATATAAGTATGGCGTTTGGAATAGACAAATGTAAGAAAAATAGCATAGTCAAGGGAAAACACACTAAACAAGAAGATTACATATTGGATAACCACAGCGACTGCATAGAAGCGATGGAAAAAACGGATGCCTATAAATATCTAGGATACAGACAAAAAATAGGAATAGATAATACAAATATTAAAGAAGAACTAAAAGAAAAATATAGACAAAGACTAACAAAAATACTGAAAACAGAATTGACAGCAAGAAACAAGACCAAAGCTATAAATACTTATGCCATACCAATATTGACCTACTCATTTGGAGTAGTGAAATGGAGTAACACAGACCTAGAAGCACTCAATACACTTACACGATCACAATGCCATAAATATAGAATACATCACATACATTCAGCAACAGAAAGATTCACATTAAGCAGAAAGGAAGGAGGAAGGGGATTTATCGATATAAAAAACCTACATTATGGACAGGTAGACAATTTAAGAAAATTGTTTATAGAACAAGCAGAAACTAGCAAAATACACAAAGCAATCACTCATATAAATACATCGGCTACACCACTACAATTTCATAACCACCTCTACAACCCGTTAGACCACATAACATCAACAGATACGAAGAAAGTAAATTGGAAAAGGAAAACACTTCATGGCAAGCACCCGTATCATCTAACACAGCCACACATCGATCAAGACGCATCCAACACATGGCTAAGAAAAGGCAATATATACAGTGAGACAGAAGGATTCATAATTGCAATACAGGATCAAACAATAAACACCAGGTATTACAGCAAGCATATTATTAAAGATCCCAATAACACAACAGATAAATGCAGACTTTGTAAACAACAAATAGAAACAGTAGATCACATCACAAGCGGATGTACAATACTAGCAAATACAGAATACCCCAGAAGACATGACAATGTCGCAAAAATAATACATCAACAGCTTGCCTTACAACATAAACTTTTAAAACAACAAGTTCCTACATACAAGTATGCACCACAAAATGTACTGGAGAATGATGAATACAAATTATACTGGAACAGAACCATTATAACAGATAAAACAACGCCACATAACAAACCTGACATCATACTCACCAATAAAAAGAAGAAATTAACACAACTAATCGAAATATCCATACCCAATACAACAAATATACAAAAGAAAACAGGAGAAAAAATTGAAAAATACATCCAGCTGGCTGAGGAAGTCAAAGACATGTGGCATCAGGATAAAGTTGACATCATACCAATTATAGTATCAACTACAGGAGTCATACCACACAATATCCACCAGTACATCAATGCAATACAGCTACATCCAAACACATATATACAACTACAGAAATCCGTAATTATTGATACATGTTCAATTACCCGAAAGTTCCTAAATGCAATATAACACATACCGTACAGTTAACAGGAAGTGACGCTTGATCAAGGTCCACGTCACTTTCCATTCTCAACCAGACTTAACGTCTGAGAAAGTAAAGAAATAACAATAATAATAATAACAATAATATGCAAAACTTGCCTGAAAAAAGAATTGTTTTTGGTTGATTTTGTTATTTTGTACATAATTAAATACAGTTTAGGACAACAACGAAATAATGTGCAAGTTTGGGTTACTCTCCGTTTCGCATTTTTGTGCAAATGGCAGTCTGCATGCTTTTTGATTTTTTCGGGCAAATGTACAAGATTCCTATCACATGCATTAGCTAACGAATAAATTGGCAGACTGAAAATCAGACATTGTTACATTACACCCACACAACTTACGTTTATTACACACTCCTTTGTTCGCTTGTAGTCACACTTATTTGATTTCATCACTTTCTCAGGCAATGGAGGTGATCTGGGAAGCCCTAATTACTTTGCAGCCAACTTTTTCTACTAATTTTCTTTTCTGTTAGAACTTAAAACATATTTGCCAGAGTTCATGTTGACACTACTCACGCAAGCAGATTCTAGCACACTAAACAACCAACTCCTAACACAAACTACCTTTTATGGAAATGATTATATTCATGTAGTATTGTCTATCAACACGATCAATTGACAAGAATAGAAATGAGGCGCTGAGTACCATACAGACCAAAAGTACACTATCATTGATCCCACATTTAACTAAATATCAAAGAAACCAGTAAGAGAGCTTTTCGTGATTGTTCATATTTACAATGTGGGCCTACAGCACAGATAAACCTGACCCACCATAAAATCAACAGCTATCTTAAGCATGAAATCATGCTACAGTGTCACAATTGACAATGATATACTTCATGGTTCTCAGTGCTTCAAACGGAATACTGTATGATAAAATCCATTACTTAATATATTATATCTTACTCATAATACTACAAAATATATTTTTCTGTCAGTGTAAGAATAACATCTATTGATATCCGGTTTAATTTTACATATAGTGAGTGAATTGGCGTATCTGCGGAGTGTGCAACGGTGTAATGGGATTTATGAGAAGCGAATGGCGAAAAGAGTCTGCTGCTACCACTTGGGGCCACTGACATGAACTTTTAGTTGAATAGAAAGGGCTAGCTGTGCACACCATGAACCGTGCACGTTGTTTATGAAATTCGTACGTATCTGGCCCATAAGTCAATTGCGTCACGCCAGTTGTGCATGAGCAAAAGCCCCTTAAATCGCGCTCAACTGAAGGTGTGCTCTCGACCGTGAAACCAAGTTTCACACACTCTATAGGAGTAGCAATGTAGTGCAGCGTGGTAGATTTAACGCCGTATGTTTCAGATTATCACTTCTACATTACTTTTACCAGCATTCAAAGAAAAATCACCAAAAACTCCGAAAGGTGTCAAAAGTTAGGGTGTTCACATGCTCTCGTGCTCTTACACAACAGCTACCACTGAGTGTTTCTTTGTAAATACCACACCAATGTTACCCTCCCAACGTCTGTGGTCAGAGAAATTCACGTCGACTCTTGCAGTGCCCACTTGAGCTTGGGGGCATTATTTTACCTGAAATTCCATTCGATCTATTCTGTAACACTCCTTAGCACTTCCCCACATCGAAACATTTGTCCTTTTGGTACGTTTCTACTGTGATTTCTGTACAGGTAACGAATATTGAAGATGCGAGGTGCATTAAAGTTCTAAGGCCTCCGATTTTTTTTCTAATTAACTACTCACCCGAAATCTATGAAACTGGCGTTACTTCTCGATGTAATCGCCCTGCAGACGTACACATTTTTCACAACGCTGACGCCATGATTCCATGGCAGCGGCGAAGGCTTCTTTAGGAGTCTGTTTTGACCACTGGAAAATCGCTGAGGCAATAGCAACACGGCTGGTGAATGTGCGGCCACGGTGAGTGTCTTTCATTGTTGGAAAAATCCAAAAGTCACTAGGAGCCAGGTCAGGTGAGTAGGGAGCATGAGGAATCACTTCAAAGTTGTTATCACGAAGAAACTGCTGCGTAACGTTAGCTCGATGTGCGGGTGCGCTGTCTTGGTGAAACAGCACACGCGCAGCCCTTCCCGGACGTTTTTGTTGCAGTGCAGGAAGGAATTTGTTCTTCAAAACATTTTCTTAGGATGCACCTGTTACCGTAGTGCCTTTTGGAACGCAATGGGTAAGGATTACGCCCTCGCTGTCCCAGAACATGGACACCATCATTTTTTCAGCACTGGCGGTTGCCCGAAATTTTTTTGGCGTCGGTGAATCTGTGTGCTTCCATTGAGCTGACTGGCGCTTTGTTTCTGGATTGAAAAATGGCATCCACGTCTCATCCATTGTCACAACCGACGAAAAGAAAGTCCCATTCATGCTGTCGTTGTGCGTGAACATTGCTTGGCAACATGCCACACGGGCAGCCATGTGGTCGTCCGTCAGCATTCGTGGCACCCACCTGGATGACACTTTTCGCATTTTCAGGTCGTCATGCAGGATTGCGTGCACAGAACCCACGGAAATGCCAACTCTGGAGGCGATCTGTTCAACAGTCATTCGGCGATCCCCAAAAACAATTCTCTCCACTTCCTTGATCATGTCGTCAGACCGGCTTGTGCGAGCCCGAGGTTGTTTCGGTTTGTTGTCACACGATGTTCTGCCTTCATTAAACCGTCGCACTTTCGACACATCCATAACTCCATCACCACATGTCTCCTTCAACTGTCGATGAATTTCAATTGGTTTCACACCACACAAATTCAGAAAACGAATGATTGCACGCTGTTCAAGTAAGGAAAACGTCGTCATTTTCAGTATTTAAAACAGTTCCCATTCTCGCCGCTGGCGGTAAAATTCCATCTGCCGTACAGTGCTGCCATCTCTGGGACGTATTGACAATGAACGTGGCCTCATTTTAAAACAATACGCATGTTTCAATCTCTTTCCAGTCCGGAGAAAAAAAATCGGAGGCCTTAGAACTTGAACGCACCTCGTAGTGCGCATCGTTCAAAATGGTTCAAATGGCTCTGAGCACTATGGGACTTAACATCTTAGGTCATCAGTCCCCTAGAACGTAGAACTACTTAAACCTAACTAACCTAAGGACATCACACACATCCATGCCCAAGGCAGGATTCGAACCTGCGACTGTAGCACCTAGAACCGCACGACCACCACAGCCGGCTAGTGCGCATCGTCTTTTGAGCCTCTTGTTCAGTGTGACTTCACGCAAAAAGTATCTCAGAATGTTGTCTCATTTATGTCACATGCAGTTGCAAATCGTTGTAAAGTTAGTGGTTGTCATATGGCAGACAGGCCTGCAAGTGGAATCAGGCATCAAAGTTATTTATTTTTGTCCTGTGAGAAATCCGATATTTTCTTCTGTTTTAATTATTAGCCTTATGGCTACCTGATTGCACAATGCAGTTGCACCAAGGCCTTGCCTGGTGGCACGCAGAGAGCCTGTGACCAGCTTAATAGGCAATGTCACAGCAGGGGTGATGCAGGGAGTCTCAGCAACCACAATGAATGAGTTTTCTTGGAAAAGAAGCCGTAATCAGGGGGTGATGACATTGCCCTGGCCTTCTGAAAGAAGTTACTACATCATTACAGCACTATCAATGGTGTGAAGTCGATGATATGACAGGCAAGATGGAGCAGTGATGTCATGATTACTCTGTGGTCAGTCTGGACCCTGTTATTAATTACAGATGATGAGCGCTACCATTTCCAAACCACAGCACATCAGCTTATACACATACCGCCAGAGTTCGACAGGTATTATGAGTCCTCACCAGACCATAGTTAAGAGGGGAGGTCCACGTCAGTCCACTAAATGTGTAGAAAGCTGCCACTGTCAGACTCTGCTTCCGCCAAGTGTGGGCCTGCTACCAGTACTGCATCTGAATGCTGATGACTTCGCACCCACTAGCAAACCAGTGACCACTACTTGTCACCTAACCTGGTGTTCTGTGTTCCAGAGCCAAGGTGCACTCGACTGAGCACATAAACACTGTTGTCGATTATCTTCTGATGTGGGCAAACACAGTAGTTGTTTTCCATTGTCTGTGTTGGTACTCATCATCGCTGTGAATCATGGACAGCCACACTTAGTCTACAGTCTCATTCTGCACATTCTGGCGTACCTCAGTCCAAGCTGTGTAACTGTGCCAAGTCTGTCTGACCTTTGTTGCTGGCTGCCACTCGCTGTCTAAATCGGCATCTGTGCTGCTGTGCTGACCACATCGCTTCATCTGACTCTACATACTGCCCAATATAACAGGCCATTGCTGAGGCCAGCGTGCTGTCACTGTCTGAGTCTGTCCTGTGACTTGAGGATGTTGCCCTCCTTCCAGGAGCGTCACGAGTGTTGTAGTTTGTTATGGATTGAATGGAATTTTCAGCTATGCTTTTTCATCACGAAATGTTAAGACAACAATCAGGTATCAACGCACCTTGTCATTGCAACACCGCCTACAGTAACGTACTGCAGGTCTCCTGACCATCCATTCTCACGTGATTCATTTTTCTTTCACAGAAGTTCACAATTAAAATCGTGTAAATCTTTGCTCTTGAAAAACAAGTAAACAAGCTACCGCCATTATAATTTTTTAAGGTTATTTTTGGAAACAGAAAAACTACACAGTACTTCTTTTATAATGTGTGGTAATGAGTAATTACAATTTCTTCTATGTCTGCTGCTCTTGTTGCCGCCATTTGCTTCACATCTTTTTTGGGTTAAGTTATCTGTTATTTATATAACTCTGATGCTGCAGCCTGTCCAGATAGCCACACACGTTTAAGTACCACATACAGGATTTGGGGAGGCGAGACAACACTAGTTTGAATTAGCCTCATGGAGGGCTGATGAACCAGGGTATGATTTTTAGGCCATTTCCCAGAATCAATTATATAAATACAGGCTGGTTAGTGTTGTCGTACCTCAGATACTCACTACACAAAAATTTAAAAGAAAATGTTCTCAGTTTTTCACTTGAAATTTACTCTAGATGCAGACAGAGAGGATATACAGACTCAATAGTGGGGGAATAGTGGGATCAGGAAAGGCACACAGTCACCCACAGTCACTAACATTACCACAACCCAATAAAAAATGTCAACCCCCATCGTAAAATGGGACAAGGCAAGCAAGAATTAGAGAAAAACATGTAGTTGTGACTATGGGAGATAGAATGTTCATAATATCTAATACAAGCATTTGTAAGTTTTTCATGCTTGTTAACAGATAGGGCTACAGTTGTCTTTTACATAAATGCTCTGCTATCTTTTTCTCAACCTAGTTTCATAGGAATATTAGGTTTTATTGTAATAGGTTTTAAAATGAGCACACTTCATATGCCACCATCACAGTGTAGAAACTCTTTTGCTCCAATATGGTAGTCTTATGCTGCCATCATCTGATCTTCTGTAACTTGCTATAAAATTGCCATGCTACATTACATGAAGTCAAAGCATAAAAGGCACTCTGCATGTATAAATTTCATGATAAAAATCTAGTTGATGAAATACACACAGTTGGTAAAATGCACACAAATGGTAAAAAAGCACACAGCCAAAATCCTCATATTGTCCATGCAAGTGGTGGTGAATATTATCGTATAAAACTGCCTGCACTCTGATCTCAGTATATGAAGTGCGTTTATTTTCAGCCATACTGGTCGCTCCACAGCGCAGCATGTGTGCCTCACACAACTGATTTTGACACAGCATATCTCTGTTTTTCGTTTTTGTGAGATAATTTTATGCTGCTGTATACTGGGTGTTAAAGAAGTACTCCACTTTGTTAGATGTGGTAGTATGAATCAAAACAAGACAAAAATGTACAGTCAATATGGACTTCAAAATGCATACTGTAAGAACTATGTGAACTTGTTCATCTTCTTCACTGTGAAACACATCAGCTCTTCTACTGTAACCTTTATACTACCAAACGCTAGCAAACATGTTCATTGGTATGAGGTCTCATTAATTCCAAACAATTGACTTGTCTGCACTGCTAGACAATATAGCATTCCACCAACTAATGGAGCACCAGCCCAATTTCTGCTGAATGTATGAGAACACCACTTGGACCATGGATTTTATGAGGTGACCCAGTACTTTGGCCAGCTGAATCCCCCAACTGCCATCCCTTGAATATTTGTTTGTGGGGACACTTGGAACATTTGGTGTATGGACGCGCCATTAACAATGTTCAGACACTACAGAAATACATCATCAACATCCGCCAACACATCTGTCACACACGAGAGTTTCTCCACAGGATGTGGTTACCCAAGATTCCCTAAGACATAGATAGAAGCTTGCGTTACTGTGAATGGACATCATAATGGACACCTCCTTCAGTGATGGCTCACAAATGCTGGCTGTATACATTAGCAGATGCATTGGAAGCTCTACTGTCCCACAATAAGAGGATACAGTCGTCTTATTTGTTGCAATCTACTCATTTGTTTACTACCTTCTATAGGCTGTTCAATTTGTTTGGTAGCTTTTGGAAAAAAAGAGCTTGCAGGAGAAGAGATGTTTCACAGTACGAAAATCAACAAGTACTCTTATCTCTTGCGGTGGGATGTAGTGGGTTTTGGTCAAAAAAATCGATTTTTTACAAAACATTTTCTTGAACTACAGAGTTTAATCTATGTTTTGTGTGAATTTTACCGTGATAGCAACTTCAGAAAGGCATTTAAATTGTTAAACTGATTAACTCTGCACTGGCAGCCACTCCCACCTTTTCCAACATTTGGGAAACTGCTTGCTTCAGCGGAATTTTTATCAGTGTGAAGGCTATATTCTTTCGGATTTAGTGCAGGTATTAAAAATACTTTCACTAACGAAAATCAGATACGGATTATAGCCAGCGTCCACTGTAGAAGGAATGAGGTAGTTTGCTGTCATGAAGGAGTGAGAGATGGAAAGTTTCAGCCCACATGAGGACGGCCTCACCATTTTGATCCTCTTGAATGTACCCCCAAGCAAGGCTGTGACTGTTGAAATCAGGTATCACAATAGAATCATTCTCCGTAATAAAATTTTCAGGTGGGGTGAAGGAAAAATCTGTTGCTAGAGGTTTATATGCTGATGTGACTCTACAGTTACTTAACAGTAATAATTTCATTATTGTTATCTGACTGACGAATACTACAGACTTCAAGGTCAGGCCTTATAAGGATGGCACTTCCATACTGTACATCACGTCAGCAACCAGGAACAGAAGGACATCACTGCCGGGTATCTATGTATTTCTTCAACACAAGATATCACAGTACTTAGTGTGGCACATGTCTTGCAAGAGTTGTTGCTTGCAGGAAGGTATTCCTTCAATATTCACGGATATTATAGTCAACACTGGCCCAAAAATGACTGTTGATTTGATGTCTCTAATACTTCTGGTGTGAAAGGATCAGCTGCCAGGTTATTCTGACATTTCCCAGGGTACATCTGATTGCAGTTCATATCCCTCTATTTATCATCAAACATTGCAATCTTCAGGGAGGCTCCTTTCGTGTACCCCATTATTAGATGAGGCCTTAACTCTGGAGAGATCATAATTATTTGTAGTAATGCAAATGCTTAAAAATGCCCCATAGCATGCTATACGGCAATATTTGTTGAAAATCAACTAACCTGAGTATAATCAAATAGACTTAGCTAATGGCACATCCACAGGGGGATACTGGTATATCTCAATCTGTTCTTTATGAGACAATGTATGAATTGCATAGATCTATCTCATGTGCCATGCACTGTAACCAAAGATATGAAACTATGTCGATGTGCAACTGCCTAGCTCCAACTTGTAAAAATTTATGGGTATAAATGTATGAATGAGTTACACCTGCAGTCCTATGTGGCACACTAGTTAACTTACCCTTAGTAAACGTAGCCACGTTAAACACAAACAATAAAAAATTTTAATAGCAGGAATACGTAATGCAGAATCCAAATAAGTAGCATGAATCTGCAAACTATTTTCACAATTTTATATTTTAGTGAAAAGCAGCTTTTCTAGCTTTAAATGAAACCTGTATCATCTTCCAACAAACTCCATTCACTCAAGTAATTTCAAACAAAAAGTACTCCAATTCTGTTTACAACAATATTTCATATCATACTTTCTTGATTTATGATTCAGTTTGGACTCAAGTTAACACTAACAGTCTTTCGACAAATGTCTAACAATACAGGTTTCAAAAAGATCCATTTTGGACAGGAGTGCAAGGCAACAATTATCGTGACTAAATGATGTTCCTAAGAACTTTTTGGTTATAAAATGCCACCCATATTAGCTTGAAGTGCAGTGGTGATAATGTGAAGACATTCATTACAGCCTTTATGGAATTTGCCACATATATTTCAGCGGAAAACATCTAAAAGTGGTCAGGAACATCATATGATAATGGCAACAATACCCAGTTAACAATAATGGCATTTGTTTTAGTCTTATTATATAAATACCACATTACAACAATTAATAGCACTTTGTTTTGACAAAGTACTATTGTCAATATTTCCCATTGCTTCTGTCACTTGTACTCCTATTTTAATATATCACTGTGGGTTTCTTAATTTCTGTTCAGAATCTTTAGAATCATCACAAGCGTGTTTTCAGTGATGAGACTATTAAAATAGAAGAGTTACAAGCCAGAATTTAAGCTTCATGTCAGTATAGTATTGTAAGTTTGTGAATTCAAGGCTCTGTTCTTACCTGAATAATAATAGTAATGATGTTTGTCTCTGCAAGCATTACTGAGAGAACAAAATATTTTTCTGTTTTGATTAAAATAGACCAACCACAGAAAGCACAGTACCAACAGGAACTGAAGTAGAAATATGCAACTAAGTAGCTGGACAGAATAGTGTAACAACATTACTATAAGGAGAATGACACAATTTAAAATTCATGTAATTTCTTTCCAAGTCACAACCAAAATTTCTAATGAAGTGTGTATGAGGATGGGAGCCCACAAACTATAAATAGATCAGCATTCCCTAAATATTTAAAAGCCACTGCAGCATTGCAGCCTAGATAGCAGCACACTATTACGTTGCAAGAACCATCATGATAGATACATTCTCATTACAGTAAAAAGCCACACAGCTGAAAGTGTCGCAAACTTCAGAAATGCCTATCACTTAATACAAATAGTCTCAAGTTTTTGAAAGTATGACAAAACTTAATAAACGAACTACCTCACACCAATAAGAAATTGGTGAGAAGTCGAAAACACTGACCAAAAACAAACATTATGAAATATAAGACAAAGCATTAATAAAGATTTCTGAAAAATTCAGATTTACTCAGAGAAATTATGGAAAATACGCACTATGAAATCATGTTTAAGGCGGATAAAAGACAACCAAAAAAATCAGATTAAAACAAAGCAATTAGAAAGAAAGGACATGTAATGAATTAACTTATTACAATAAAAATTATGCATTTGGATTAAATTCATATTCTAGTAATCACACTGAGCTCTTTCAACTGTCCTCATGTTTATACAAACAATTGGAATTATGATCTGACACTACATGATGACAGATTTGCCACAGATGTTTGTACAGTAGTTACATGATATTTAAAAACAGACAAATAATTGAAAGATTTGATGCATAAAATTAATCTTCACTTAATCAGAATTATGTACAGGAAGTTTTAATACAAATATTTTTCACAAGAAATATGGCACTTAAACTGACAATAGTGTATTGGCATAAAATTTAACGAAGCATGAAAAGTTGAATTACTACGCAATGTACCAAAAGATCCTTTTGTGTCAAGATACACTGTTGATCCAAATCATTATACCCACTTCCCTAGGAGGAGTGTGTGCTACCCAGTGGCATTTTGGTTATGTCACATAGTAACGAAACTATATAACCAGCAATGAATGGGTAATCATTCTAGTTACAGTATGTGTAAAAAACTGGCATAAGTAACTTTGCCAAAGAGCAGATTGTTTTGCCTGGTGCCTGGGTAAGTGCATCTAAAAAACAGTGAATCTGGTTGGCTGCTCAGATGATTCTATCATTAGCCTCTATGGAACATCGTTGAAAGATGGGATATCCACAAGTTGACAAAAGGTTGTGGAATTACCATGCATTACCTAGAACAAGGAGATCAGAACCTAGCTGCTTTGTAAAGTGGGATTGATGGCGATCTGTGGCGACAGAAGAAAATGATTGAGCAGGAACAAGAGTTTCAAGCTATTCAGCATACACTGTTGAACATGAGACCCCAAGTTATATAACAGCTTCGCATTCCCATGTTGATCTAACAACATTGTCAGTTACTATAGTAATACAAATGGGATAATTGAGATTGGACTGCATACCAATAAAGATGTGTCACGTGTTGGGATAAGTGACATTTCTTGTGGACCAGGTCAATGGTTGTGCCCAGATGTGCCATCATCCAGATGAACAGTCGTTCAACACATGCACAACACAACAGGTGCAGAAAGATGGTGGCAATGTCATGCTATGGGGGATATTCATATGAGACGCCAAGAAGCAGCTGGTCATAATTGGAAGCACCATGACAGATGTGGAGAACACAAACATTATTGCAACCTTTGTGTCACTTAATGCTTGATGTATTTCCTGAGAGTGACAACATCTTACAGCAGGATAACTGTCCAAATCACAAGGTCAGAATCACACTGCAATGGTTTGAGCATCATGATAGCTCACACTGTTGTCTTTCCCACCTCATTAGGTCATTATGAAACGAATTTGGGATGCTATTGCATACTAACTACACAGCAACAAACTGATAGCCTGCAGTTAATGGGAACTGTGTGAGACGTGTGTAGACATATAGTCCAATTTACTAGTGGAAAACTAACAGCGAACTAATGAGTCCATACCATACAGAAGCACTGTTGTATTGCAGTCTGAAGGTGAATCAAAATGCTACTAGGCAGATGATTACAATTTTTGCCTGATCTCTGCATACTTGCCACCATCAGTTATTTCCTAATGTAGAAGTAGCACAGATAGTTCACATGTGTGCAAATTTTGATCACACAAATACCATCACTACTAAGGAGGCATACCCCAGTAACATGTTTGCATAATCATGATATTTTTGTATCTTTCTCCATCGTTGAGAAAAATAGCCTGAGTGATGGATGTGTAATAAACACATTTATGCTGAAGCCTGGGTACTGCCTACAGCTTCATGAATATTGAAATGGCAGTTTCTTTCAAATAACTAGCAACATACTGGTAAATTCTCTTGAAGAATATGGAGTCCTGATTACTGCATAGGACTTCTACTCAAACAAGTAACAGATATCTCTCGATGCACCAATTTCTGGTAGACAGATCGTTATAGCATGGAGCATTTACAACAAAAAATTGCAATTTTGTGCTTCATATATTGTATTTAGTATGCAACTTCTTTGAACATGAAGCTGTGAAAACGGATTTGTCCTTTTGTGTGACCTTTCTGTAGCACATGCGATCAATATTCATAACACACTTGTGGTCTCCTTTGAACATGTGTAAGTCTACAGACCTCAACAATGCTTTGAGTGGTCTCTATGTAATGCGTATTATTGCATGCTTCTAAAGATGTTAGACCGGATTGAATGATTCCCAGCAAATATCACATCTGTGTAGCCTTTTATTCAGTGTGTAGTGATAGCTGTTTCTTGAGGTTACTCGAGTTTTTATACAATTTGCCATAAATACTACATTTATGTTGTCATTTACCGGTGTGTACTAATGATTTCCTTGAGATTACCAGAGGAAGAAAAATATTTGCCGCAAGTATCATATTTGTGATGGCTCATTCCTGCGTGTATTAATTTCTGGGTTTTAGATGATCCAGTTCTGAAAACAATTTGCCACCAACATTGACTTTGTGTGGTCCCTGTTCAGTGTGTATTAATTCATGTTTCTTGAGACTGCCCCACTGAGGAAACGATTTACCACAAACACTATATTTGCAGGGTCTCTTTCCCATGTGTGTCAACAAATGCCTCCTGAGATGGCCCGACTGAGTAAACGATTTTCCACAAACATTGCATTCGTGGGGTCTCTTTCCTGTATGTATTAAGATGTGGGTCTTGAGACTGCTCGACCGAGTAAACGATTTTCTACAAACACCGCATTCATGGGGTCTCTTTCCTGTATGTGTTAATTCATGTGTCTTGAGATTGCTCGACTGAGTAAACGATTTTCCACAAACACGGCATTTGTGGGGTCTCTTTCCCATGTGTATTAATTCGTGTACCTTGAGACTGCCCGAACGAGTAAACAATTTACCACAAATATCACATTTGTGATGTCTCTTTGCACTTAGCACAGTGTGGACATTAACATGATCACTTGTACACATAATTCCATAGTCATCACATCTGAGTTTCTCTGCAACTTGTGTCACAGTATGTGTATTCCGTATGTCACTAAAGGATTTCCTTAAAGTTTTCCTGGTTTCCTTGGATGAAGATTGCTTCTCAGTCTGTTCCACAATTTCTTCTCGTACACTTTCTAAGGAGATGTTGTTTTCATGGTCATCACTGCATTCAAGTTTCTCACTGTTGGCAGCTGATAATGCTTGGTCACCCTCACTCATTCTCAAATGTTCTTTCAAGCTGTCATCAGTGGGCAATACCTCACCACATGACTTACACACATATGCAGGTGCCTGCACACCATCAATGTGGATGAAGATATGCATTATGAGTCTGTATTTTGAAGAGAAGCTCTGTAGGCAGAAACTACAGTTAAACTTATGGAATTCCTTTTCCCTGTTGCTACAACTTAATCTTGTGCCACATAAGCTGTCTTCTTGTGAAGTCCGTAACTTGCTATAGTTATGAGACATACTGAAATCTGTTGACATCTCTGTATCTATCTCCAGATCGTCATCGACTAGTCCTTGATGTAATGCTTCTTGATACGAAACGTTACAGCTGTCACCAGCACTTTGAATTAAACTGAGGAAGGAGAAAAGAGGTGTGAAATTACACGATACAAAAAACAGTATTTCACCATCCACAAAATCAGGGACTATAAACCGAAAGATAAAAATGGATGGGTGTCACAGATAACTTATTCAGTACATGTAAGTGATTTAAAATTATCATGACATTCTGCCAGAGCGATAGAATTTTTATAAGGCAAATGATCACAGGAAATTCAATAACGACCAGTCTCATTCAGTGCTGACTGGGTTTCCTAATTTTTTAGTTGGTACTGTTATTTAAGAGTCTTGTAATATTTTTAAAATACTGTTCAACAATCTTTTAGACCAAATTATTACTATTATTAGATATAATATCCTCCAGTTTTTGACATGACATTTTCCACCCAAAGATAAAGGAAAAGAGAAATCAATGATTTTAAAATTAAAATAAATCACTCTCTCCAAGTGGATTTTTCTATTTTTGAAGAACACTTTGAGCTTAGAGTATAAATTCTTAAAAGCACTCATGATAAATTTATTTCACAAAGCAATGAAGCATGGCATTTTATTTGATTCCAAATGAATCCCCAACCACCACAAACATCACATTTATTATTGGCTAGGTACTATGGCCATCAACCAGGTGGACAACACCTGTACAGGAACACATACATAAATTTCCAGGCTGATGAACAAATGTGAATGACACACACAAATTATTCCAACATTAGAGTGTGTTGTTAGCAGCACAGCTTATGTGTAGCCCTTTCTAATTGACATATTGTCTGTCAGGGAGGATGCCAATGCAGTTACAGCCTCCCATTCGAATGTATCTTCACAACTCCTGGTTCCCTGGAGTTCCAAAACATCCTCAACTGAATCACACACCCCTATCAATGGTGACATCAGCACAATTCATGTACAGTCCATCCTACCATAGTCTTCTGCGAGCAAGTGATGGCAGTAGGTGCATGGTCTACCTGTGTGATATCTGGGTCCAATCATTCCACCTGCAGCTACCCCATTCCATCACAATGGAGCTGGACATCTTCGAGCGTCCCAATGAGGTCATTTGAGTGTGGATATGGCTGTGGGTGTGTAGGAGCATGCACTTACTTGCAGTGAAACATTACATTTTGCTTTCATCAAAAACTGAAATTTTGCTGCAGTAGATGGCTGTGCAAAGAAACATATTAAGAAATTTTTCTGTCTTGAGTTCGCTCATAGAGGTTAGCCTTAAAAGCTCTGAACAAAATAATCATGATCTCAGTTGTGCTGCAGATTGTTAATCTCTGTTTTCTTGGATATACTGCAACTCATACAGTTGTGGTAAGGTTAGGGCATGAGTTTAAATTCAAGGCTACAAAAGGCTGTCTAAAATCATCAGACGCTAAGTTCATGTAGAATATTATATCCCACTGACTACAGTACTGTATGTTGAATTTAAAAATAACACACCTTTTGGGTATGCCCTATGTAGGTATATTTCTTATACAGTTGCTTCCACATCTGCCAGATGATAAGAGTAGATGCCTGGTGTGCCCATAATCAAAGTGGCTGAAAACACCTCCCACTTTCAAAGCTTACAGATGGCATAGATAGCAGGCACTGACTTTCCCCAAACACTCCTTTGTACACATATACAAGGACACAGCCACAATTACACACTTTTCCAACATATTATCAGATTACTGAAAGGCAGTGTATTCCAGCCATTCACATTCACAGGGTGGAGCAATATCCTTCAAATGTACACTGGATGTGAGTGCGTAGTTGCTTGGATTCTACAGACCAGGTATGCCACATGCTGATCGAATTTTTCTTGTCATTTGGCTTACAGTTGATGAGGACCACCTTACAGTTATTATTGTGCAATGTATCATTTTCCCCTGGGTTCAGTAGAACAGGCAAGATTGCTTTCTCACATAAAGCTGAAATTTTCCCACTAGTTCAGCTGTTATGTAGCACTGCTTGAAAATAAAAAGTCATATCTAGGTTTCTTGCAGCATTACATCCACCCTCTCTGAGCTATCTCCTTTTCTCCCCTCTGGTTTTTAGATTTCTTCCTGACTGATACAGCAGTTTTATGGGCTATCACAACAATAATAAATCCTCCTCGTCATTACTCATATTTTTGTTGAACCAGCTGACAAAAGAAATGATGTAGACAGCTGTTCTGGGCTAAATATTCACTGTAGATGAACAACATTGGAACTATCACCAAGCTTTGCAAGAGTTGAATACTGTGGGTTGACACTTACTTCCACAACAGGACATGTGCACCAACAGTGTGGTGAATCTACCTTCCAATAGTCATAGTCTGGCAAGATGTAAGCAATTTTGAATATCACCAGATGGTAAAACAATCCTCTATTTCCTCCATGTGGTACCCACCTCAGTGACCTTTTGACATGCCTATGTGTGTAGGTTACAATTATAATTTATCAGGATTAGAGATTAGTTGTGAGAAAATAAATAACTGTGCTGAAGTAAATTCTAGCACTTGTATTCAGAAGACATAGCTCATCTCCGCTCATCTCACAACCCACCAGGAGATGCTTGCATTACACCTGCATATTACTGATATTAATATCTCCTACAAATGAAATGGCTGGCAAAATTTTAGGACAATATTAGCAATGCTTCTTGCAAAGAGGATCTTGGCAAATCAAAACAAAATCTATTGTTATCATTGAGTAACTGCCCTAAGAATTCATACAGCTAGTGTCTGATCTCAGTCCTCACTTATCCCTTACACACAGCAAATAATACAGGTTGCCCACCCAGCTGTCCTTACCCCCAGTGGCAACCAGTCAGATACTGTGCCCTGACAGCATGGGAGTATTGAAACATTTACAAAGTGACTCATGTGAAATACAGTGATCTTCTACAAATAAAAAGTTTCATTTACTCCACATGTGCTATCAAAGCATGAATGTTCCATTGCAGTATAATAGATATTAAACCAATGATAAGCTTTTGTGTTATTACTACAAGTCATTAGGGAGATGACAATTTGAAGGTTTTCACTGTGGAACTTTGTGGTTCCATCACAAAACCATCAATGTTTGCAACACATGTGATTCATGGGATATAGGGTATTTGTACCTGATGCTCTAGAAGTGCCAAGTCTCATTATTTGGAGAGTTATTATTATCTTGTATGTTTTTTCTCCAGTGAGTATGGTGGTGGTTCAGGTTTCAAGTATTCTCTATCTTGTTCTTTTGGGATAGAGTAGAACATCAAGTAACACCCCCATCAGTTGCCACAACCCTAAAGCCATCATCAAATGTGTTCTTGAAGACATTGCTAGTGAAAGTTCCAACACTGAATATACCAAGATGTCCCATTGGAACAACCTTCCCATAACAAAAGTGAATGACACAGCAAATATCCTAGTCTATTGCTGGACAGTCATGGTTGAAGCTGGTAGAATTGTTGCAACACTTACGTTCCTGATTCATATGCGGCTTTCTGATATTTCTCATGGAGTTCTTGTCCTTTAAATGACACAATGAAATCCCACAACAAAGCTTGTGATATTTGGGACTTATGGCATCATGTCAAGATTGATTACATGAGCAGTAACACATGCTGTTAACCCTTATGAACTTCAGTTTAATATTACATCTCTTAACTGCATCTTACCATTTTAGTTATTCATAATTTTCCTCAAGAATGTGTTGCCTCATTTCTACCAGCCCTTCTTAATTGCTGTGTAACGTCTGAAAAATAACTTATGATAAACAAAAACTTACTATAGTGTTGTGAGAATATATGATATTTAGTGTAAAATTAAGAAGTCTATCAGCATATCCACAACACAATGTCATGATTTCCTAATTTTGTGACTTTTTGGTAATAGCAAAGTTATTTGACATGTTTCAGTTGTGTGGCACCCACTTACCATATGAAACATTTATCTTGCCAAAGTGAAGTGACATGCCTGCCTTAATGAAACTGGGAGACATGCAGTATATAAAACTGCTATGGAAGGATATCTAGGGAGGGTCCACACGCTAACATGTGGTTAATGAACATGGATGGCCGGTCTTTCTAGTAGTAAAGGTACCAGCCACCACCATACCATATGCTAGGGAAATTATTTTGCAATTCCTGAGGACATGCTGCTCTGCTGTATAGTTTAATGATAATGACATCCAATTGGATAAAATATTCCAGTAGCAATATAGCCTCCCAATAAGATCTCTGGGAGGGGGCTACTCTGGTGGATATCATCAGGGGAAAGAAACAATATCACTACAAGTGAGAGTGTGGAATGTTAAGTCTCTTGATTGATTAGGTGAGTCAGAGAACATGAAATCAGAAATGGATAAGCTGAAGTTTGATATGGTGGGAATTAGTGTGGTGCATGGGAGGAAGAACAACATTTCTGGTTAGGTGAGTGCAGAGTTATCAACACAAAATGAAATAAGAGTAATGCATGAGTAGAAGTAATTATAAATAATAATACAGAAGTGTAGGTAAACTATTATGAACAGTACTGTTGACTCAGTTCCATAGGCAACACAGATTAAAAGGCAAAACTATTCATAATTGTACAGGCACATATAATTACTAGCTCTGTCAATTATGAAGAACTTAAAAGAATATATAAGCTTGTACCTAGATAAAATTTTGAAGTGGAGCAAGCCTACAACCATTAGGATTAAAAATAGTGAGTTTCACAAAAAGGAGAAACATAGTGCCCTATCACTACACTCATAAATTCTTGAGTGTAGCAACATGTGAAGATACCAATGGAATCATCACACTGGTTTAGTTGTAGGTACAGCAGTCAGTCGATTGCTGGGATACCACAGAAATCCAATGCTTTCAAAACAACTGTGTGACTCACCTCAGAACATTGCTAAAGGGTGTGTGACGCATATCAAATAGGTCTAACCTGGGATATTAATCTTTTACTTCACATTGCTTTGCAAGGAACAGATGTAGATCCAGACATAGCTGTCACACTCATCTGTGAGCATTTACTAGGTGAAAAATGGTAAATGTTTACCATGGATATACACAGTAAATGCAGAACTGAATTATTTCCTAAAAATGATTTTGCAACTTCATGAGTCCAGCCTTCCCATACAACAGGTCAAGTGGCTACTACAGTTCAAACACCAAAAAAGCATAGCCACATTTGGGATGAGAACATCTTGCGCCAGGAAAAAAGAGCTTTACTGAACACAAAGGAAGATCTGATAGTGCATTACAGACAGTATAGCAGAATATTTCACTATGCACAGTTTGTTGTCTTCTGAAGTAGTTAGAGCTCTGTCTACCTTGCACAAGATACTTAAGTCCAAGGAGTTATTCTTCCCTTGCTCTTACTTCCATTCAGTATCATGGTTTTTTAGAGAATAAGAATATTAGGAAAATTATTAACACAATTCATAATATTTGTCCTGTAATTTCACCCTAATTCTGTGGTGACAAAACTTTCCTTCTATGATCGAAGCACAACTGATCAGTATTCATTTTACTGTCATTGCCAGATAAATCACTGTCAGTTTTGCTCCCATATCAGCCAAATTTGCAATGTGTGCATGAAGTCCTTTTGGGGAATTGTACTGTGTGAGATTTCCCAAATTCAGACATTGGTAATTCTAGGCATTCTTGGTTAGTAGCTTCTCAAGTCACAAAAGATGACTCACCAGTTAAGTCTTCATGGCCTTACTAAAGCTGACTACTTATGCTTTATGAAATTTAAGATCATGATGTTTCCCAATCCACATTGCTGACACAGTATTCAAAGAGCTGTTCACCCCAACATTCATTAATCCGAAGGGGCTTAAACTTGACTCCAGTTTTTGGGTATATAACCACTCCCTTTCCTCTTACTCATTCTACATGGTAGGACATTAGCTTGTACCCATCACATTGAATTTCTATGACTTCCATGTCATATTCAATTAGAATAGTTAGCACTATACAGCTGCTGACACTTCACCTGCACTTTAGCTTGCTTCTTTTTAATAAAAGAAGTACACTGTTTTTATTTAGGAACCAATACACAAACTAGCTGTTTTATAGAATGTGTTACTGACCCTACTTCATTGTAATATTTTTACTTATCAATAATAATGAACAATCAATTATGCTGAACATGAACTCACTTAAGGTGAACACTTGGTTAACACAGCAAAATATCTGTACTGGCAGTGATGTACATGATATTATACAATGCTTTAATGGTTAACAAATTTCAGTCAGCATGAATTACAAACTGTTTTTTAGTCTGTTGCATCATTACATTTTCTACTAAACCTGAATTGTCAACGTTTTTCTTTTTTCCTAATATTTCTCTAGTTGCCCTTTGTGCATAACATTGCTCAACAATCACCATCAACAGGGAAAACAATTGTGACACAAACAGCGTGAAAAACTAGATTCCATCAACAAGTGCAATACCATGTTCAGATGTGCTTTTATATTCTTTAAACAAGGCCACTAATAATAACATTGAGTTCCAAGCAGTGAAAGGGGCTGTCATGCAATAGGAAGCACAAAGCATAGATCAGCAAGCGAAACTAAATATTCTGCAGGAAGCAGAACATGGTGTATTGAAAAACAGCACAACTGGCAGAAAGCTTAGACTCAGCAAATTTAGATTATCCACACTATTTAAATGAAAAGTTCTTAATTCTGCCGCACTGGGTTCCAGGTGCAAAGGTGATTTCACGGTGTTATGCATGAAGATGCTGAACATTTACTTTTACAATGGTTCAAGCTATATGTGCACTTCCAATGTATCTTTAAGTGGAACTATAATTTAATCAACAACAAATGAGACTGCAGAAAAAAATTTAGACATTCAAAACAGACATCAGGTGTTTTGCTTGTTGACTGTGTAAGTTCAAAAATAGAAGCCTAATTTCATGCTCAGTGATTGGCAATGAAATGAATAAAGTTGATGAAGTGAGGGCAAGCATTGGTTGCATGAATATGACCGAGTTAGAGAAAAGTTTGCTATATATTACGCCAGCAATGCAGGCAAAACTAGTATTTCTTTACAACTTCTGCCAAGTCAAACCCACAAAATAAAAGTGACATGTGGCATGGTGGGGCCAGCAGTAAACAATGTTTTTAACTTTTGTACTTGTCTGTAATTCATACAACATAGATGAACAACAATCTTGGGTGATCAGTAAATCTGAGAAACTGACATGTTTTAAGAACATGAAATTACTGCTTTATCTTGCATCTACTCTCATTATTGGAAAGCTTGGATTGACAGTTAATGATAAATGGCTTTTTTGTTTTAATATTAACTGAAGTAAATGTTCACTTTTTACTACCAAATATGTTAAGTTGCCTTCTGCCTTTGAGTCAAGGCATTACTGCTGCTATGAAGACATTGTATCACAAGCCATTTGTGCTATCCTTATTGCTGAAAACGAGATGGAAGCATTGGATGCAATACAAGCTGGGGATCACTTCCATCAGTTTCCTCATGACACTTACAGAACTGTTTTAGCAATGCCTGGAGACATTATGTTGGCAAGTTAGATGGTGATAACAATATCACGTCACCTGACAATGGAAAATTTTGCAAGACATTTAAAATCCTGAACCTGGTGTACAAACATTTCTGTCTGAGGTGCAAAACACATCAGAAGAATGTGAGGAGGACAAGACCATTTTGCCTACCCACCATGAAGTGTTAAATGCCTTGGACACTTTAGAAAGTTTTGCTGCAACATCTGAACACATCATTAGTTTTACAGACGTTCTTACAGCTGGCCATCTAGTTAGGATGCATTTTCGTTTCTTTCTGTGGCACCACAATGTGTTGAATGTTTGCCATTAGAATATTATCTGCAAGTGTGACAGCACAATATACTAGATTTAGAACATTATTTGAGTGTGTAATTTTTCAGGTTACAGTACAGTATTTAATGTAAGGGCCTTAGTTTCCATTTTTGCTGTTTGTGCTGTTATTGCAAACCAACGTTATAAATGGGACTGATGTACGTTGTAATATCGTAAAGTTCCTTTTTAATCTTCTGCAATAATAGAATAGTGGATATAGTAGTATTTTCTCTGATAATATGCATAACATTGCTGTAGTCTGTATATACTGTATGTATATACTGCAAATGGTTAATATATAGAAAAAAATAGAACTCCAAAAACAGAACATTTTAAAAATAACTTCTGGTATTTTGGTCCCTAGGGGTTATTATTTTTCTTTCACATGGAGTAACTAAAAATTTATACTGCTCAAAATATTCTGCAGTGAATAATAAAAAACGTACCTTAAACTATCAGATGCATTTCTTATTGAGGCTGCCACCTGAAACAATACATAGAATTACTGGTGATTTAAAATTGATGAAACAGTAAATAAATAAAATTGTATTAACACCCACTAACATCTGATTGTTCCAAACAATAGTTGGAAATAGCATTATCAAAGAGACACAACATAACTGTAGCAGTTATTGAAGAAAATTATAAGTAAAAATTAACACTTCATTTCAGCTCTTAGCTCTTTGCTTTTAGCTTTGTAAATAATTATAAAGACAGAGATTTATTTGAAAACAAATTTCCTACTTGATACTTCAAAATTAAAAGCGTGAAACATCATTCACCTGCCATGCACATTCAGTAAGGTGAAGTACCAGAGAAAAATGTAAAAAATCGTCCAATTTTTATTGATGAAACAGGTAAAGAAAAGAACTGAACTGAAAAAAAGTTCTATCTGAACTGCTATTGAACGTATTTTTTGTACATCTGTAGCATTGAATATTATGCCATACTCTTGAGATAGCTCACTGCATGGAATATCAAAGTCGTTAAATGTCACATCAGTTTCATCCACAGAGGAAATTATGGAGTACAGCATGACATGAAAGTTATAGGGATTATTACATGAAGTGTTGTTATTTTATAGGCATATAAATGACAAAGATTCGTGTATTATCATAAATAGGAAATAAACAACATGGTTAACATGAGGACAGTGTCCTCTTCAAATGATTGAATGTGCTTTCATACATACAATGAATACATATGAAGAATCAATGAGCATGTGGACAACTACAATAGCAGTAAAATAAGTGTTACTCGAGTCTAGCAGAAGACCATTAAGATCAAGGATAATCTAAAGATTCAGTCATCAAACCCAGAGATGATCACCTAATGAGAAACAAGTCAGATGAAACAAACTATTTCACATTAACAGTAAATACTGAGTCATCTCTGACAGCAAGTTGAATTAAGGTAACGAAATCAGTTAATTTTTTTCAAAAAAACAAGTGCACTGAAAATGAGTAATAACAAAGATAAGGGTACTGACAGTGAGATACCTCTAATCTCCTCACACTGATAATTACGGGAGATGTTTCCAGATTGCATCGTCATCGTCATCGTCGTCGTCGTCGTCATCATCATGATCATCCCCCCCCCATACATTAACTTATAAGAGATAGTGTCTAAATGTAAAATTTTCATCTTACTCCTATATCCTTCCCAATTTCTTTACATACACAAAATGAACAAAAGTATCCAAACACCCTCAAAAACAGGTTTTTCTTGTTAGGTGCATTGTGCTGCTACCTACTGCCAGGTACTCCATATCAGCGAACTCAGTAGTCATTAGACATCATGAGAGATCAGAATGGTGCACTCCGCGCAACCCATGCGCTTCGAACTTGGTCAGGTGATTGGGTATCACTTGTGTTGTATGTCTCTATGCCAGATTTCCACACTCCTAAACGTACCTAGGTCCACTGTTTCTGATGTGATAGTGAAGTGGAAACGTGAAGGGACACATACAGCACAGAAGCGTACAGGGCTACCTCGTGTGTTGACTGACAGAAACTGCTGACACTTGAAGAGGTTCATAATGTGTAACAGGCAGACATCTATACAGACCATTACACAGGAATTTCAGACTTCATAATTATTCACTGCAGGTATTACGACTGTTAGGTGGGAGGTGAGAAAACCTATACTTCACCGTCGAGCACCTGCTCATAAGCCAAATGACGCCTCGCTTGATGTAAGGAGCGAAAACATTGGACAATTGAACAGTGCAAAATCGTTGTGTGGAGTGAAGAATCAAGGTACACAATGTGGTGACCTGATGGGTGGGTGTGTGCATGGCAAATACCTGGTGAACATCATCTGCCAGTGTGTGTAGTGCCAACAGTAAAATTCGGAGGTGTTTCTGGTGTTATGATGTCAATGTTTTTCATGGAGGGGGCTTGCATCCCTTGTTTTGCATGCCTACATTGCTTCCCACTGTTTAAGAGCAATTTGGGGATGGCAATTGTAGCTTTCAACACGATCGGACACACCTGTTTATAATGCATGACCTGTGGCGGAGTGGCTACACGACCATAACAAACCTGTAATGGACTGGCCTGCATAGAGACATGACGTGAATCCTTTAGAATACCTTTGGGATGTTTTGGAATGCTGACTTCATGCCAGGTATCACCGACTGACATCGATTCCTCTCCTCAGTGCAAACACCTGTTAAGAATGGGTTGCCATTCCCCAAGAAACATTCCAGCACCTGATTGAACATATGTCTGCAAGAGTGGAAGCTGTCACCAAGGATAGGGGTGGGCCAATACCATATTCAATTCCAGCATTACGGGTGGATGGCGCCACGAACTTTCAAGCCATTTTCAGCCAGGTGCCCGGATACTTTTGATCACGTAGTGTATGTCCTCTGTGGTCTTCCAAATATTTATATCCATTTCTGTTTTCCATGTGTCGCTGTTTAAGTATGTTTCATGGTCTTTCTAGACTCTTTTTCGATTTATTATGTTATCTTGTGAGAGTCCAACTTCTTCTGTACCTATGATCCATTTTGAACCGTTTTTGCTAGTGCTTGCTACCTCGAAGATCTGCCTTGTGAGCCTGTAGTCAGTCATCCTGTGATGCGTCCACAGAATTTTATCCCTTTTTATCTGTAGGTGTCCGTTATTGTTTCTGTCTATCTACGGATCTCTCTAAAGGGCCTCTTTATCCAAATTCGTTCACAGAAAACTGGTCCCGATTTTTTCCTGAGAATTTTTCTTTCCTGCTTCTCAGTCAGTCATTTTTGTTTGACCATGAATCACAGTATTTTCTACAGTAAAGAGTTATTCTAGCAGTAGTTTTACATTGACTAAAATAGATTTTTTGTTACGACAACTCCACATCAGTTGACAAGCTTTTGAGCAAGAAACTCCTGAAGTTACGTTTGACAATAAGGGAGGATCTCACTTTTGAAAGACTGAAGATTTTGAACAGTGTGATCTCCAGATTTCAGCTGCAAAACTTGTGGACAAATGATGGCAGAATGATGGTGAAGACCTAAAATGGGAATGATCAGTCTGCAATGCAGACAGGACGTTTGAAGCTAAAAAAAATTTCAACTCTTCTTGCCTCTAATGTTGTGTGTTTACTTTCATGTCGATTTTGCAAAGAAACAATTTGTTTTACTAATATTATACTTAAAACAGTTTCCCCTCTTATTATTCTCTGTTTGTCTATGATTACTTTTAGTACTAATTTTCTGCTCAATTCTCATACCTCCACGACCAATATTATTCATTAATTCACTATTACTATTCTATGTTCACAAGGCTGTGGTTACTCATCATTAGTACCAATAGCAAGACAGACTGCTTTCATTCCATTTATCTTGCTTTCGATATTGTTGTGCAGAGATTGTTCTAGCTCTGTTCAGGAACTTTCTCCTCCTGTCTTCAGCTGACCATTCACTGACCAGTGTAAAGCCTGCTGGCCTTGGCCGCAAAACCTCCCTCCTCCTGGAGATATCTCCCACTTTCACGTCAAGGAACCTTGCTCCCCTACCACAATGCACTTTGGTATTCTTTGTTCTCCTAACCTCACCTGCCTAAAGTTGCTACTATCTAGCATCTTCATGAGCCTTGTAGCCAAATGCACTGAACATCACACTGCACTCGCAAATGTTCGATCTTTGCCACCTCATCATAACAAAGTGCCACATATTTCAAGGCATGGACATACATCTGATACTTCTCAAACCAAGTATGTCCACAAGTTCCGTAAATTGAGAAGACTACATCTTTTCAAGATACAACAGGTGTAACTGACAACTGGGTGGACTAGCGGCATACACATACTGTTGATTTATCACATAATGTGCTACACACATCCAACAATCATGAAGATAAACAAGAGGAATATGATCATGTATATTACATCCATTAACATAAAGTCACCCGTGTGTGTACTCTACAAACGTCCTGAAGTAGCCACGTTTGGCTGCTTTTAAATTGCTCTTTGAACTGACATTTGAGCATATAATGATGCTCCACCCAAATCTTCCTCTTTTCCCAGAATTCTTAGCTGGTGAGGCTTTTTAAATTTCCTTTCCACGGGACTCACTATATCTGAAAACTATCTTGTACATTTATAAATCCTTTTTATAACTGCCACTATTATTGTTGTCATTACTACTGTTACCACCACCACAATTTGTGGCAGCAGCTGTAATTCTACTAGTAATGTCATTATTAAATTTATTAGTTCATAGTCAGTATTACTTACTCACATTGCCACTTAGGACACTCAAATCATTTTAATACTATTTGTCATATTAAAACTGTTGTTTCTTAGGTAACTATGGTGTATGTGTGAAACCCTGGTCCAATGCAGAAGAGAACCTGATGGCCCTTGTCAGACTAGCATAAATAAATAAATAAATAAATGCTGATTGGGTTATCTCTCCTGGATATTTAATGTATATATCTTGTGACACTTCCTCATACCAAGTTATAGTGGAGAGAGTATCTGCTGGCTTCCTGTCAATTACTGAGTTCCCTCACAGATGATTTGTAGACCAGTTTTCTGTGACATTTTATGAAGCTTCTCCAGGGCAAGTTTCGCTTTTCTACAGTTTCTTAGAACTGTGAGTATCTATAAGAGCCATACACCTCATGTTGGTTCTCTGCTCTTTTTTAATTTCAATTTGGATTCCCTCATCTCCTTCCCTATGTTTTCATAACTTTTTTCAGAATTATTTTAAATTAGAGGGGATTGTGGATCTCTGGCTGCACACTGTTGTGCATTTCAAATGCTTCTGAAATTTCTCCAATCAATTTAACATTTGAGGTTGTACCCATTAATGTCTGTTGGATAACTGCCACTGTTTTCCTGTCAATTTTGAATTCCTTTGAAGTACTGAATCAAGATTTTCTTCTATCAAATCATAAGCCTTTCTGACACTTGTCATAAGTTGTCACAGTATTTACACATCACCATCTTTGCAAAATTGACTTTGGTTCCCATATCTGTTCTCTACACGATTACCCTTTGCAAAATCGTGCCTTATACTTGACTATTAATGGGCCTACATGTTCATCCAGTTGACTTCACAGGGATTTTTGAAGTATTTTGGACATAACAGGATGCAGTGAAATTCCCTGCAATTATTCAGACTGGTTTTATGTCTTTTTTATGAAGAGGAACAATTAATGCACAGTTTCACTCTTCAGTAATTTTTTCAATTTTACAAATGTTTAACATAATTCTGTCAGTTGCTTGTGTCAGATTACTGTTCCTCTGTATCCGTATCTTCATACTTCTGCTATGAGTTTCCGTTTCCGCTGATGACTTGTCATTTTCCAAAGTACTGAATTCCGTCAGTTCCTCAACAGATGATTTTTAATCAGAATTGTTTTGCGTCCAGAATCTAGTTGTTCTTTCAGAGGCACACAGTCAAGAACTGAGTGGAAGTCATAGACTAAAATTGTTATTTTTATGTTGGTTTAAAGTGACCAGTTTACAATCTTTTTTATAGCCTTGAACATTATTTCCTATACTTCCAAGAATTCCTGCCATTTTCTATGGTTTGTTACTATTTAAAATTTTCAATGCTTGTTCCCTCAAATCTACTAGACTGTGATCATAGACAATGTTCGACTACCTGTGTTTTCTCCTCTTTTGTGGTTAGCATAATCTCATAATGGTTTTCAGTATGTCTGCAAGTTTCTTACAATTTATGGTATATCAATGAATAATTTGTTGAAAAATTTCTTACTCACAATACGAGTGTTAATGGATTAAAGATGACTGATTTATTCATGTGTGTTCCTTTTCCGACAGGTTGAAATCTAATCTTTATATGCAGGAGACGTTGAAATGACTAAAAAATTCCTTTCTTGTTCTTACACTGCGTACTTTTTTATCCTTATTGGCTATAACATCAGAGGCTATCTGAAACACACACAAAGCGGACTTCAGGAAATTCCATTTTTGTAGCTTCTTCGCAGGTTTAAATTATGTGGTAGTGATTTTGACCTCATTTTCCCAGCTTTATCTCACGATTTTTATATATTCTCTTTTGAACTCCTGTTTTCCAAAATTTTTTTGTTGGACCATACGCATGCTTGAGAATGTGACATCCCACCAGTCAGAAACTGAAACAATTCAGTGGCATGCTTTTAGATTTGCTACTATTAGCTTTCATTAGCACACAAATGTTATGGATATGGTTCAGCAACTCAGACAGGAATCCTTGGAGGGAAGATGATGTTCTTTTTGAGAATCAATGTTGAGAAAATTTATGGAACTGGCATTTGAGGCTCACTGCTGATGTAACTGTTGATCAGAGTGTGTTGTAAGGAACCATAATAAAACTTTGTTGGTCTAATTTGTATATTAATATTTGCCTATAATATAATGCATCACACATTTTGTATCCTCCATAACTGTCAGAGACATAACGAGTTTTATTTTTCTATGTTTACTGTTTTTTCATCTAATGTCTTTTGTTAATTTTGAAATCACCTGTTTGTGTATACTGAAATAGAAAACGTTTAATAGGATTTAGTGATGGTAATATTACAGAAGACAGAGTTTAGATGTGTACCAATGAATAGTGAGATTGGTCACAACAATGGGAGGAGATTAATTATGTAAGGTTGCTGTTGGGCAGTATACAGTCATGGATCGTTAACTTGTAAACATAGACAAATACTTTTTTTCTGGTGCACTGTTGACTGTAAAGATAGTGGACAAAATGGAACTAAAATTTATGCATTCCAGATTGATTTTCCACACAATAGGATGAAAGCACCAACTTGGAAATGATGCAGAGGCACATTTACAAACGGGAAATTTTATGAAGCACAATGCCACCAACTAAGTTAATAGTCCAAGGTGTCGATCTACCTCTTATTGTGAACTGATGTAATATGGGAAAATATCAGAGCAGTGACAGTAAAGGAAAACTTCTGCTAAATGAACTGATTTCAATATTGAACACATTCTCCAAAGTGAATACCATATGCAAAAACTACTATGCCTGTGCCCCATAGAAAATTGTTATTACACCATGCATATACAACGGAATGAAGCCTAACAAACAAATGCTTAATTTGAGAAGAGAAAATGTGATGCAGGAACCAGTTATGCCAGGTTCACTCTCTTTTATACTGGGTGTTAATAAAAGGTACGGCCAAACTTTCAGGAAACATTCCTCACACACAGAGAAGGAAAATATGTTATGTGCACATGTGTCCGGAAACACTTACTTTCCATGTTACAGCTCATTCTATTACTTCTCTTCAAATCACATTAATCATGGAATGGAAACACACAGCAACAGAATGTACCAGCGTGACTTCAAACACTCTGTTATAGGAAATGTTCAAAATGTCCTCCGTTAGCGAGGATACTTGTATCCACCCTCCCTGATGTGCTGATGTAGCCCTGGAGAATGGCGTATTGTATCACAGCCATCCACAATACGAGCACGAAGAGTCTCTACATTTGGTGCTGGGATTGCGTAGACAAGAGCTTTCAAATGCCCCCATAAATGACAGTCAAGAGGGTTGAGGTCAGGAGAGTGTGGAGGCCATGGAATTGGTCCACCTCTACCAATCCATCAGTCACCAAATCTGTTGTCGAGAAGCGTACAAACACTTCGACTGAATTGTGTAGGAGCTCCATCGTGCATGAACCACATGTTGTGTCGTACTTGTAAAGGCACATGTTCTAGTAGCACAGGTAGAGTATCCCTTATGAAATCATGATAACGTGCTGCATTGAGCGTAGGTGGAAGAACATGGGGCCCAATCAAGACATCACCAACAATGCCTGCCCAAACGTTCACAGAAAATCTGTGTTGATGACGTGATTGCACAATTGCGTGCGGATTCTCGTCAGCCCACACATGTTGATTGTGAAAATTTACAATTTGATCGCGTTGGAATGAAGCCTCATCTGTAAAGAGAACATTTGCACTGAAATGAGGACTGACACATTTGGATGAACCATTGGGAGAAGTGTACCTTTGGAGGCCAATCAGCTGCTGATAGTGCATGCTAACGTTGTACATGGTATGGAAACAACTGGTTCTCCCGTAACGAAACTAAAATGAGCTCTAACATGGAAATTAAGCGTTTCCGGACACATGTCCACGTAACATCTATTCTTTACTTGTGCGTGAGGAATGTTTCCTGAAAGTTTGGCCGTACCTTTTTGTAACATCCTGTATACCATATCCGCTGTCCCTAACATTTTTCCTTGAGTGGTATGCTTGCACAATCAACAGGGATCAATGTGCATGAAGGTCATTTACAGACAACAAAAGAAGACGAGAAATTAGGGCTTTTATGGAGGCAACAGACAGTTGCTTTTCCCTCACTCTGCTTGCAAGCAAAAAAGAAAAGGAAATGACTAATAGCACTATGCGTACATTTTCAGTCCTCTACCTTATATTCCCAAATGTTTGTTAGGTTTTATTCCTGTGAGAAGTTTATGAATCTAACCATCCACTTTCTCTTATGCAATGTGGACAAAATTAATACAACATTTTATTTTACTGGATTAAGTTTTATGCTTCATACAAGGAGACCTTATCAAAGCTGTAAGTTGTGCCAGGAAGATAATTTATTTGGATCTGCTATGACTTCTATGATGAGGAAATACATGGATTTATCTGCATACATCCAAGAGTTTTTCTGTAACAGACAAATCTGTGAGTAATTCAATATATACCATTGAGGTAGCCATACTGTAACTATTTTGAGATCAATGTATCAAGGGTGATCTGTCACATAAAAATAGTAGCACACTCTGTACCTTTGGCAACTTTGAAAATTTTTAGTTCAAACTGACAAATATCAACGATTCACTGAAAAGATAAACCATGTCCAATGTATTCTGCAATCCGTTAATCATAAGTTACTGGAAGGAGGAATATTTTTCAAATGATCTACACTCTCATGGTTTAAACTTATACGAACTGTTTAACATCCAGGAGGGTCACAGAAAGTATGGTTAAACATATTGTTACAAATTCCGTTTGGATTCTATCCAGAACAATAAGCAAATAACAGTTGCTAATCCACATCAAGTGGAATATCACAGGAGTACTGTAAAGTTATTAATTGCACTTAGGTCAAGAAAACTCACAATCTGTGCCTGTCCCACAGTAATGCATTTCTTACATCAATTACACAAATACATTTTGATCACTCTACATGCAATAAATCAGAGATGGGAGTGCTTGCAGTATTCTCAGTTCCACCCACCTCCAAATTTAGTTCAGGATCCTCCTTGATAAAATGATTTGGCCGAGAGATTACCGAATTATCTTGAAGACACTGAAAGAGAGAAAAAGTCTCAGTTAAAACTACTTGTACCCTTCTGTACTTATGACATGGCTCCCAATATTTCTTTTTTTTAATGAATATAGCAGTTATTCTGCCAACATGTATCACCATATTTCACACTGTGCTATATTGCACTAATTTTACACATAGTCAGTCAGTACTTCATGGTGCTTACTGACCCTTATCCTTCATTAGGGAACCTCGCACTTTGCCCATAGCAAGAAGAAGAGAGAGTGTGCTTACTCCCTGTGCATTAACGTAGTTGGACAGGAGAGGTGGCGAGCCTGAGAACTACAATGAAATGAATACCCCTAGCTGCATACAGGCATTGATATAAATCAATGGAGACAGTTGAAAATAAGTGCCCCAACTGGGACTCGAACCTGGGATCCCTTGCATACATGGCAGATGCTCTATCCATCTGAGCCACTGAGGACACGGAGGATAGTGCAACTGCAGGGACTTATCTCCTTACCTCTGGCACGCCTACCATGAGACCCACATTCCCAACCTATTGTCCCGTACTATACTCATAGTGCCCCTGCCCATTATACTCATTACTCGCAGCTTTTTGCCGATTCCCGTAAGAGTTCAGGCACTGTTTGTGCATCCGCATAGAAGAAGACGGTCAAATAGCCAGTGAGCCTTGAAGATGGTATCTGTTCTTCTGTAAATGTCCGAAACAACATGTACCATCTTCATATACCCAAGAACTACGAGTAGCACTGTCACTTGAGACAAGTTGACATGTAATCGGATGGCGTTTGTTGCTTCTGCCCCAATTTATTCTGAGAGTTTGTTTAGGACTTGTGAGTGAATGGTTAAGAGTTCAAGGCTGTGGTTATAAACAGGTGCTGAGAGTTGAAGTTATTGGTAATTTGGTAATTATAGAAGGAAACGAACAAAACATGTCCACGTTTTTCGATCCAGTGAACTGATATGGCTGAAGAGAAACTAAGGGTAAATATTTTGTAGGTCTCCAAAAACTGAAGTATAATTTCAAAATGGTTGACAGCAATTCCCCAGAAAGACAATCTGACTCAAGAGTTGTTTTGTCTGTTATTCTCATTTTAGTGTGGAACAACAAATCTCTATCATCAGTAAACAAGTTGAAATTGTGAGACAAGGGTGGTCTTTTAAAACGAGAGCGGCTGAGTGGTTCCTCGTGTATTTCCCAGTTTACAGAAATATCTGTCGAAAATATTACACAAAAGAAAATCGTCCGTCAAGCACTTGCTAAAGGGAATCTGTGGAAGGAAGACAGTAAACAAGCTGCAGTTTCGATGTCTGCCAGTGCTGCTTTTGCTGAGGAAAATATAGGGAGCATATCAGTACTGAACGGAGTGGTAATCACATTAAAACGATGTTGATGTACCAGGAACTGGAAACTGTCCGATTACGTGATAAATTAAGGACAAAAAATGCCGAAATAAATCTCTTCCAAAAGCAAGTCTTAGATGAAAACCATAAAATGGCTCAGTCAAATGTCCTAGATAATTGTAAACTCAGTAAAAATAGAAAATCATATTTGCCACTATGTTAAAGAAATGCCAATTAATATAAAGAATGCATTATGTGATGTGACAATTAATTCATTCATTCTGGATACAGGGTTCTTGAACATCAGCAGCTCAAATAATATAGACATTGAAGCACGCATTGTTGCAACAACCTTCTGCTCCAAAATTAAATGATTTCAAATGCTCATGTGAAATTAACAAAGAGGCTGTAGAACAATTAAGAACCATTTTCGGAAAGAACGAATAAAAACAAGATACGCTGATTTTTTATGAAGTAAAGCACAAGGAAATTTACATTTCAGTAACACTTTGCTGAAAATTTGTTTCGTCACTTTATGGGTATATACTTCGGACGATTGTAGTAATAACTTTGCCTATCATTGCTCTGGTGTTCATATCTGTTGCTCTGATGTGTAACTGTATTCACCCTATTTTAGTGTATTCGAATCACACTGTCACTCCCAGTGATGTCTAGAATATATTGATTCAAGTAATTATCCGGCTAGATCAAGCCATAATGACACTTGTTACATGCTCTTCTTATGGTACAGTACAGACTGAATAAAGAGGTCCACCAGTGTCTAGGAATTACTGACGTAAAAAATAAAGTTCCTTGCTCAATATCAAATGCAGTTGACACGACCAGAAGAATATGGGAATTTTCGTACCCTATCCATGTCATGAATTGAGTAACAAATGGTTGATGTGATAAAACTGATGTACGTTTTAACAATGGCATCATCAACTTCAATTATCGACAAGATAGTTCTCCAGAATCAACGGGATTATTTATTAGACAGATGAACAACTTAGTCGACACACTTTTATTCTCTTGGTGATGCTTTGTACAAAACGCACAGGCTCACAAAAAGTTGATGAAATGGGGAAGCGTTCTAGCCAATATAGTAAAAGCGTTAGTTCTGAAAGAACACATTGGCCGCTAAGAGTAACCACTAATAGTACCTTAGAAATACCTAAATACTTATGGAAAAGAGGTTGCATCTCTCTCCCAACAGCAGCATTATTTCGGTATCTCTAGGTCTCCGAGTTGCAATCGTCACTCATCAGTAAGACTAATTCTGTTTGGACAAGATACAATTTGCTTGCCAGTAGAGTTCCTGTAAAACTTTCATTGTCTGTTGCAGAAACTGAACATAAACGCGAATTTTCGTTGACGTCATGCATAAGAGAAATGCAGATGTTTGCTGGATATTTGCAACAAAAGAACCAATACAGAGTTTTGGAGCAGAAAACATATTTGAAAAAAAAAAAACTTTGTATTCCATATAATACCGAAGATCCACAATGTAGGTCAGTCTGCTGATTTTGTCATTGTAACACATACTTCTGTGGGTCACAAGTAGACGAACTGATATCTCACTGCGGAACTAGTGAACTAGGGTAGTCAGCACGTTTCCTCTTCTACTCAATATCGTTTGCCTGCAGTTACAGTGTTGTTTCTCCCATCCACTCGTCCTTCATTTTTAATTAAATCACCTGCCTATTTATTCCAGTTTGGATTTATCAGGTTAACATTCTCATGCTCACAGCTCTGGTTTGAATATTTTCTGGCGTATGAGACTTTTCCAACAATGTCATTTCCAACACTGTTTTTTCTTTCTGTTTTGATATCATCATTGTCTCAGAATGGACAAAAGATCATAGAGATGAGATTTTCTCTCAGTTGTGTTTACAATAATTAAGAACTAGGTTTATGGACCAACCCTGGGGCTGTAACTATTATAAGCCTAAATTTTAGTGTTGCTGGAGATACTAAGTTAAGTCAAAATCATTTTCATAGTTTCAGAGCTTTGAATGACTAATGCTGCCTCATTTAACATCCAGCTGTAAGTTTGTGCCCACACAACAAAATTTCTCTACAGTTGTAAATGAAATTTCCAGTATGCACTGGGTTACTTTGCACCACTCCTGAAGGCAGAGTCAACACATATGGCTTCTCAGCATTTAGGACTACAAACCTCGCTGTTATGTCACGTGCCATATCACGTTGATGTCTTTGCTATTTCCAGTAATCTGTCAAATATTATGTTGAGCATTCATGGTGACAAGTAGAATCTTGTCCCAAATCAGTACGCATTTTAAATGTACAGGGCATCTTCTCTCTCATATTTGTACCTTTGCTCTTGTCCCTGTCCGTCTTCTCAGTACACCCACTAACTTTTTTGCATTTCAACACTCCCTCACATTGTTGTGTAACCTCTGTCTGTGACCATTGTCTTGTGATGGAAAAATCTATTAACACTGAAGAAATGTGTTAGTTAAATTTCTTGCACTTCTCCCATTGTCTCGTAATATGGAGGCTCATTGAAAAGTAATGCTGCCGAATTTTTTTATTCTGTTCTCAGTATCAATTTAGGTATTACTTATCATGCATATTACGTGGTCGAATTCCCATTTCACTGACAAGTTGCAACATTACTATTATGCAGCTTCTAATTGTAGTGTGTAACATTGCAGTGTGTAATGGAACTATGTTATTACATGTGAAAGAGTGTGCTCTAATCAAGTTTTTTTTTTTTTTTTTTTTTGTTTAAGGGCGCTCAACTGCTCAGGTCATTAGCGCCCAGTCACTGTTGTGAGAGCACATGGAATCTGGTAAAACTGAAGGAGATGGGGGGGGACACCAGAAGGACCTGACGAAGATGCAGATTAAATAAGTAAAAAGGTTAAATGTCTTTGGACAAGCCAGTTAAAGTTATAAAACGCAGAATACGAGCAGCTGCTCGAGCGTCGTCAGCTAAAACATCCAGTAAAGTAGATGGCAGGGACAGGACAACACGAAATTGACTAAAACAGGGACACGACAATAGAACATGGCGCACTGTTAATTCCTGACCACAAGGGCACTGCGGGGCTGGGTCACCGGAGAGCAGGTAGCGGTGGCTAAACCGGCAATGCCCAATCCGCAACCTGGTCAGAAGGACCTCCTCGCGCCGAGATGGTCGGGAGGATGTTGTCCAAGCAGTTGGGAGCGGTTTTACTGCCCGGAGCTTGTTTCCGTGGAGGGATGACCAAGCATCCCACCACAACGACACAAGCCTCTTACATACATCCCCACGAACGTCGCATGACGGGACACAATGGGAGGCTGGCCGAGGCAGGAGGACTGCAGCCTTGGCCGCAGCATCCGCAGCCTCATTCCCAGGCACTCCTACATGTCCGGGAACCCACAGAAAGCTGACAGAACCACCATTATCAGCGAAAGAATGGAGGGACCGCTGTATCCGTTGAATCAAGGGATGGACCGGATAGGGAGCTCCAAGGCTCTGAAGAGCACTGAGTGAGTCAGAGCAGAGTACATAAGATGAATGGCGGTGGCGGCGGGCATACTGAACGGCCTGATGGAGAGCAAAAAGCTCGGCCGTAAAGCTGGAACATTGGTCGAGGAGCCGGTATTTAAAGGTGGCGGCCCCGACGACAAAGGCACAGCCGACACCATCGTCAGTTTTGGAGCCATCGGTGTAAATAAAGGTGTGACCAGCAAGTCGAGCACGAAGTTCGACAAACCGTGAGCAATACACTGCAGCCGGAGTACCGTCCTTCGGGAGTGAGCTGAGGTCGAGATAAATATGAACCGGAGCCTGGAGCCAAGGTGGTGTCGGGCTCTCACCCTCTCTGAAGGTGGTAGGTAGGGCAAAATCCAATTGTCGAAGCAGGCGACGGAAGCGGACTCCAGGGGGCAGCAGGGCAGACACATACAACCCGTACTGACGGTCGAGAGAATTGGCGAAGAAGGACTTGTAAGAGGGGTGGTCGGGCATAGACAACAGCCGGCAGGCATACCGACACAGCAGTACGTCGCGCCGGTAGGGCAATGGTAACTCGGCAGCTTCAGCATAAAGACTCTGGACAGGACTAGTGTAGAAGGCTCCGGTCGCAAGACGTATCCCCCGATGGTGGATGGAGTTGAGCCGGCGTAAGAGGGATGGCCGAGCGGACGAGTAGACGAAGCTCCCATAAACCAGCTTCGATCGGACTAAGGACCGATACAAGCGAAGCAGGACAGTGCGATCCGCTCCCCAAGATGAACCGCTAAGAACTCTGAGGACATTAAGGGAACGTGTACAACGGGCCGCCAAATAAGAGACATGTGGAGACCAACACAGTTTCCTGTCCAACGTGAGCCCTAGAAACTTAGTTGTGTCCACGAATGGGAGAACAACGGGACCGAGATGTAAGGATGGCGGAAGGAACGCTTTATATCGCCAAAAGTTGACACAAACCGTCTTCTCTTCAGAGAACCAGAAGCCATTTGCCACGCTCCATGAGTAGAGGCTGTCTAGACAACGTTGAAGGCAGCGCTCCAGGAGGCATGTTCTCTGGGCACTGCAGTAGATCGCGAAGTCATCGACAAAGAGAGAGCCTGAGACATTAGGTGGAATGCAATCCATAATTGGATTGATCGCGATGGCAAAAAGGGCTACGCTCAAGACGGAGCCCTGAGGCACTCCGTTCTCCTGGAGGAAGACGTCGGACAATACGGAACCCACACGTACCCTAAACTTTCGATCCGTTAAAAAGGAATCAATAAAAAGGGGCAGGCGACCGCGTAGGCCCCACCTGTGCATAGTGCGGAGGATACCTCCTCTCCAACAGGTATCATAAGCCTTCTCCAAGTCGAAGAACACGGCTACCGTTTGGCGCCTTCGCAAAAAGTTGTTCATGATGAATGTCGACAAGGTCACAAGGTGGTCAACAGCGGAGCGGCGGCGACGAAAGCCGCATTGGACATTAGTAAGTAGCCGTCGAGATTCAAGAATCCAGACTAACCGAGCATTAACCATGCGCTCCATCACCTTACAGACACAGCTTGTAAGAGAAATGGGGCGGTAACTAGAAGGAAGGTGTCTATCCTTCCCGGGTTTGGGTATAGGAACAACAACGGCGTCACGCCAACGCATGGGGACTTGACCTTCGGTCCAGACGCGATTGTAGGTACGAAGAAGGAAGCTTTTGCCCGCCGGAGAAAGGTGTGCCAGCATCTGAACGTGAATGGCATCTGGCCCCGGAGCAGAGGACCGGGACAGTGCTAGCGCACGTTCGAGTTCCCGCATAGTAAAGGGGGCATTATAAGTTTCCAGATTCAGCGAGTGGAAGGAAGGTCGCTGAGCCTCTTCTGCCTCTTTCCTGGGAAGGAAGGCAGGATGGTAATGGGCGGAGCTTGAGACCTCCGCGAAAAAGCGGCCAAAGGCGTTGGAGACAGCCACAGGATCAACAAGGACCTCATTACCTGAGGTCAGGCCAGGTACCGAGGAGTGGGCCTTAATGCCCGACAGCCGGCGCAGGCTACCCCAAACGACGGAAGAGGGAGTAAAACTGTTAAAGGAGCTGGTGAAAGAGGCCCAACAAGCTTTTTTGCTGTCTTTGATGACTCTACGGCATTGTGCTCGGAGTCGTTTGTATTCAATACAATTCGCCAACGTAGGATGGCGGCGAAAGGTGCGTAAAGCACGTCGTCGAGCACGGATAGCGTCCCTACAAGCCTCGTTCCACCAGGGGACGGAAACGCGACGTGAAGAAGAAGTAGTACGAGGAATGGAACGTTCGGCAGCATTGATGATAACAGCCGTGAGGTATTCGACCTGACTAATCAAGTTTGTAATTGCACAAAATGAGCCTTCAATTGAATCAACAGAAGAACGAAACCAGTGCATTGTTTTCACTATATCAACGTCAGTAATGTCAAAACATTCAGTTGTCCATACTCATAATGAAGCAAACGGAACTCCTGACATCAGCTCAAAGTGGACAGCTGCATAGGCCAACACTTAAAGACATCTTCGAAGAATTAAGTCTTATAGTGATAAAATTGTGCAAGTAGAGGTGAGGCTGTGGCTCCATCAACTCACGGGGAGAAATGTTTTCATTGCCAATGTGGCTTTGTTGCAACATAAACATGTAGAGATGAAGAATAAAGGTGTAGAATGTTTATAAAGTTTTATTCAAAAATCTGTACGAGTTTTCACATAAATTTGGAGGCATTACTTTTCAACATGCCCTCATAAATGTGATTTAAAGTTCACATTGCTGCCTACTGACTTCCAATTGCTTCTACAGTTAAACTGTGCAAGGCAATTTACATTGTGTGTTGGAGTATTAGTGATACCAATACAAACTGTCTTTTCCCAGTAACCCACAACAGAGGCAATATTGTAGAAACAAAACTGTAATTTAGACATCACAGTCATGTTGTCCGATACTGGAATAAATATTATGTCACACTGTTCTTACAAAATTCTGTGCAGATGGATGTATAGCATATAGTTCTCAAAAAACACATTACCTACCAGTTATCAGCTGCCTACTTTATACTACATGTGTGTACACTATGCACCACACAAAATGCACACATTAATTACACTCCATTTACTGTACCTATTTGACATACATAACATTAAAATTAGTATTCTTTGTCCACGAAAGGGGAGGACACTTCTGACTGGTTTGATGTGGGCTGTCATGACTTGGGGTCCTGTGCGGTCTCATCTCATAGCAGCAATGGTATCCAACATCTTCAACTACTTGTTTGGTATATTCCAATGTGCATTACCCTATAGTTTTTGCCCTCTACAATTCTGTCTAGTATCACATCATCTTCATATACACATCCTATTACACTGTCCCTTCCCATCAGTGTTTTCCATAAGTGCCTTTTTAGTAATTCTGTGGAGAACCTCATTCCCAATCACCCAGTCATATCAGTTCAATTATTTTGATCAGTCTTTTGTAATAACACATCTCAGATGGTTCAGTCATTTTATTTTCTATATTCCACCTCCATCTAGCCAGTAATGATTCTAGCTCTTCTTGTTTTACAAAGCTAGATACTATTACTTAAAAACACAAAGATATACAGTGATCAGACAGAACATTATGATCACCTAACTAATAGACACTATGTCCACTTTCGGCATGGGTAACAGCAGCAAGGCATTGTGGCCTGGAAGCGATGAGGCCTTGGTAGGTATTTTAAGGGAGTTTTTTTTTTGGGGGGGGGTGACCAATGAGCTCTGAAGCTATGTTCAATCACATCCCAGAACTATTCGATTGAGTTCAGATGTTGCGAGTTGGGGGAGAAGGAGCCAGCACATCAACTGGGACTCACCACTGTGTTCCTCTAACCACTCCATACTACTCCATCACACTCCTGGCCTTGTGACATGGTGCATTGTCTTGTTGAAAAATGCCAGTGCTGTCACGAAACGTTACTTATGAAGTGGCATATGTCGTCTGCAACTGGTATATGATAGCCCTTGCCCTTGCCCATCACTGTGCCCTACCTGAGTTCCATTGGTTGCATGATGGCCACATGAATGATCCCCAGATCATAATGGAGCTGCCACCAGTTTGTCTCTAGCCGTAGTACGAATTTCAAGACAAGGAATTGTTCCCATGGAAGACGACAAATCTGCGCCCTCCCACTGGCATGATGAGGGGGTTCATCAGACCATGTAACACACTGCCACTGTGCCAACGTTCAGTGCCAATGGTTACTTGCCCATTTCAGTTGTAGTTGCTGATGATGTGATGTTAACATTGGCATGTTCAAGAGTCGTAGGCTGCAGAGGTCCATCAGCAGTGTTATGTGCACTGTGTGTTCAGACACCCTTTTCTCTGACCAGCATTAAAGTCTGATGTTAGTTCTACCACAGTTTGCTGCCCATCCTCTTACCAGTCTGCCTAGCTTATGACATCTGACGCCACCTAGCTCCACGATGTCTGGATGTTGTTTCACCTTGGTTTTGTCGCAGCACTCATCGAACACCTGACAAGTCATACATTTTCCGAAATAATCGTGCTGAGCCGCTGGGCTATCACAATCTTCCCTTAGTCAAACTCAGATCACACACCTTCGCCATTCTACACATAGAGGATGCTCACTGATACTACATGTACCATGCATGTGTGACAGTCCTCCTTTGCCAGGTGACACTGTTATCACATGGATGGGTTTATATTGATACTATTGCAGAGGATGGAAAAAAGCAGTTTTAACGGTATATAATTAATTTGTAACTTTAAATGAAATGGGTTAAAATCAAATATTAAAGGTTTGTACCACATTAAAGTGCAATACAGTAATATTAACATATAAATTATGTACTGGGGTGTGTGGGTGTGTGAAGAGCGGGATGTGTTGAGTAGAAGCACAATGGAAAGTAAGTTGCAGGATTGCGTTCATACACTTCACTCCTTAATAAGCCTGCAAAATGGTGAGCAGGAAATTTCCCACTCTCTTAACAGGACTGTTACAAAAATTAAGAGCAGGGGATTCCACTAAATTATATGGACCCTTACACAGTTTGGTTAATGAATTACTGGGGACCCAGTATGAAGATATGCCCATGGCATGGGCAGGGGAAGCTGGAGGGTAAGCATGAAGGTGTTTTGTTTCTTTTCAACAACATGCATTAACACTTCACTAATAATGGTAATACAAGTAACATATGGACAAAATCTGTATGAATGTTTATACTGTTTTACACTGCTACAGGGAGAAATTTTGTGTGTCATCCAGTACAGTAACTAAAATGTTCTTCCAGGGAAAGCAACTTCCCCACTACAACTGTAGCTCGATTTTCAGTTTACATACAGTCTATACCTCCCAGCATTCCCTGTCCAGCCCTCTTCTCTCAGCTGGCATTTATACATGGCGATTTTTTCCACCATGTACAAACCCTAGGGATTGATTGATGAGAGGTAGGGACCATTTATGTAATCATATAGAGACTGCGATCTAGACTGTGCTGTACCACGCTGCCACAGTTGCAATAAGTACTGAAATGGTTTCCATGTGACTCCCTACATGTGAGTATGTGCTGTAGCATGTTCTGTCTCAAGCTGTTTGGTCAAGATGCAACTAAACGGTGGCAAAGCCAGGATGAATACATTGCTCCAATGTCTCCACATCTGGAATGGGCTCTGCATATACAGTACTTCTGAGATAACCAGAAATCGAATGGGTTGAGATCTGGTGAATGAGCAGGTCATGCTACTGGACCCCGCCCCCTCTTCAAATACAGATACATCTACCAGTTGAGACAACTGAGAGGGGTCCAGACATGAACAGTGAAGTGGGCTGGAGCATATACAGCCACATAATCCTTTGTTCACTGATCCTGATGACTCACTGTCCCATAGATGACTGTTATGAAAGCTGACGATACCACTCTGCATAAAGGTGACCTCATCTGTGGATAGGATGGATGACAAATCTTAGAACTGTGGTTGTCTGGTGAAGGGAGTAGAGACGAAACTGTTCCTGATGTGGAAAATCTGTCACTAGCAAGCAAGCCCTGTTGTCTTAAGAGTTAATGGTAGCAACAATTGTCATAGAGAATGTTCCACATGGTCATATGGGCTACACTGTACTGGCAGGCCGACTGTCTGGAACTAACACAGCAGTTGCCTTCCACAGCGTTAATTACATTGTCCTCCAAGTCTGGTGTCTGCATATTTTGGGTACACCATGATTTCCTGCTTCCTGAAACAACCCTGTCTCAGAGAAACAGTGAAACACTGTTGCCAACATTGAATGGTGTGGTTGTTATTGGCAGGGATAGGTCTCCTGATACAACCCTGCTAGCCATCGCCATTCGCCTTTCTATAAGGAAACATCACGTTTGCAAGCTCTCAATACGAATATGGATCGATTGTGTACAATGCTGTATCACATCCACTACAAGGTGAGTCAATAAGAGAAGTGAATCGGACACATTACCAATTACTATGTTAGGAGAGGATCCTATGGCAAGATGTATGAGGAACAGTATTACTTTCTAGTAGGAAACCATGCGTACAGTAACTGTGGCTGGATGATATGGTACATATTAGAACACACTCTATGTAACAATGTGTGATTCAATAAATGGTCTCTAGCATGGAAATCATGCATTTCTGGACATAGGACCTTTTCTGTATTGTATCCCCTCATCCATCAATCCCTGTAGTTTGTAAATGGTGGAAAAAACACTATATGGTGGTGTTATTTTCAGATTATTAAATCAATACTCACTGCATGTATTATGTGAGGTAATGTGTAAAATACAAGCCTGAAATTAGGGCCGAGAAGTACTTAGTTTGTAGATGTGATAGTGTTGGTGGCAAAGGGACTAGATTGGTAAATGTGTCACCTTGTTGCTGTCTACCATTGAAAGTATGGGGGTCTGCGTTGCTTCACGTCCGTAGGTATAACCTTTAAATACCCTACACGTGACCCCCGGGTGGTGCTAAGAAAGCAACAACGATAAGATGAGACCGAACTGTCTGAAAAGACCTCTCGGTCAAAGAATGACGAAGGACACGTGCGGTCCTATTCAGGACCCACAAGCTCGTAGAATTGGACCATCTCTGCGCATCTGTCAACTGAATATCGAAGGGATAAGTCGAGCAAAATGTGAGTATCTTTCCAGGCTCACACAGAAATATGCAGTTGATATCATCGCACTTCAAGAAACGCACACAGCTGACGAACCACAGCTACAGAGTAGGGGGAAAATACCAGGCTTTAAACTGATAGCCTCTAATCACCATCAAAATTATGGCCTTGCAACTTACGTCAAGAATCACATAACAAACTATCAGCTGCTGTCAGAAAATTCTGAAAATGACATTTTTACAACTGCTGTTAAAATTGAAAACCTAACGATAGTTAACGTGTACAAACCCCCAGGGACTAATTGGCCTAATCCCGTTCTACCGTCTCTGCAACATCCAACTATATACCTCGGTGATTTCAACAGTCATCATCACCTGTGGGGATATATGGAGAATGACCTCAACGGTGAAGCGCTTGAGGACTGGATGGAAACTGAAAACCTGAATTTAATTTACGATGCTAAAGATCTGCCTACCTTCCACTCAGCTCGCTGGTCCCAAGGCTATACCCCAGATCTGTGCTTCACAACTCAGTCTCATAATTCCCTAAATCAAGTACGACGAACTGTGCTCAAGGAATTCCCACATAGTCAACACAGACCCGTTATATTGGAGGTGGGGATGTCTATACCTGTTGTACGATCACATCCTAAACCGAGGTGGAACTTCAAGAAAGCCAACTGGACTGAATTTGCAAAGCAAACAGATTCCAATATCAGATGGATCAAACCAACGTACAACAACTACAGCAGATTTGTTGGGGTTATCAAAGGTGCAGCCAGACGATGTACTCCTAGAGGGTACCGTAAAGAGTATATCCCTGGTTGGAGTTCCGAGAGTGAGGAGTTACTAAAAGAATATGAAGACCATCCTAACTCTGACAATGCAACAAGCCTCCTCCAGTCCCTGGATGATAATCGAAGAAAGATCTGGCATGAAACTGTGGGGTCCCTAGATTACACCCATTCTAGCAGAAAAGCCTGGTCTATCATCAGGAAATTAGACTCTTCAAACCCTACAACAAAAAGATCAAAAAATGCCATCAATTTGAATGACTATGCTAAACACCTTGTGTCAGTTACAAAGAATATAAAGGACAAGCAAGCCAAAAGGGATATCAAACTACAGTTGAACACCAAGAAAAGAGCAGCCCTACAGTCTTCCGAATTCTCTACTCCATTTCAAGAAGAGGAAACTAAAGCTGCAATCAAAAGTATGAAACTTGGAAAAGCAGCTGGATATGATGGAATATACCCAGAATTCCTGGCTCACTGTGGACCAGCTACAGTAAAATGGTTGACCAACTTCCTTTCAAACATCCTGCAAACTGGAAACATCCCACATCTGATGAAGAAATCAAAAATATTAGCCATACTGAAACCAAATAAAGATCCCACAAAAGTGGAAAACTATCGTCCAATAGCACTCTTAAGTATCACTTATAAACTCCTTGAGCGTCTGATTTACAACAGAATCTGTGAAACAATCAACCATCATATTCCTATCGAGCAAGCAGGATTTAGACCTGGGAGAAGTTGTAACGATCAGGTACTATCTCTCACTACGCACATTGAAAATGGGTATGAGAAGAAATCAGTAAGTGTGGCTGCCTTTTTGGATCTATCTGCTGCCTATGACACTGTCTGGCGAGAAGGACTCCTTTTAAAATTTGTGAGTGTTATCCCATGTCGTAAACTCACGGCCTTACTCAACAATATGCTAAGCAATAGGTACTTTCAGATCTACTCAGATAATGATAGGAGCAGAATGTTTAAACTAAATGACGGCTTACCTCAAGGGTCTGTTCTGGCTCCCCTCCTTTTCAATTTGTATACACACGACTTACCAGAAACATCTTCAAGGAAATTCATATATGCTGATGATATTTGTCTGGTGACTCAGTGCTCCAACTTTGCTGATGCTGAAACTATTCTATCCACTGATCTGGAAGCCTTAGACAAATATTTCAAGAAATGGTGCCTCCACCTAAATCCTCAGAAAACAGTTATATCTGCATTCCACCTACGTAACAGACAGTCAAATTACAAACCAGAAGTTGTATTCAGAGACCAAGTGTTGCCATACTGTAGTACACCAAAGTACCTGGGATTAACACTAGATAGAACTCTGTCTTTCAAGCAGCATTTATCAAATGTGGCTGCTAAAGTTAAAACTAGAAATAATATTCTTCAGAAGCTTGTTGGTACATCATGGGGAGCCAATACTAACGTCCTGAGATCTACAGCATTAGCTCTGTCATATTCTGTTGCTGAATATTGCTGCCCAACCTGGATCAACAGTGTTCACACTAAGAAGATAGACGTGCAACTCAATCAGGCAATGCGATTAATCACAGGATGTATTCGGAGCACAAACACGCTGTGGCTGCCGGTTCTAAGCAATATCCCACCTCCAGCCCTAAGAAGATCAGAAGCTCTCCTAAAGACGTGGAAAAACATTCAGCAGAACCCCCAGCTCCCCATCCATCAAGATATTGTACAAGGAACACACCAACGCTTGAAATCGAGGAAACCACCATGGCGCACAGCACTCGACCTTGAAGGATCTGCTTTCAACATTAACAGTTCATGGAAACTCCAGTGGGATCAGTCTTCAGTAGCCAATAAACATCTAGTCGAGGACCCTTCCAAGCAGACGCAAGGATTTGATCTTCCAAGGCGTCAGTGGAGGATCATTAACCGCATTCGAACTGGACAAGGCAGATGTGGCTATCTACTGCACAAATGGGGATGGGTTGGCTCTGCAAATTGTGACTGTGGTGCCCCCTCACAGTCGATTCATCACATTGTTGCTGACTGCCCTCATCGTACTTTCAGAGGAACTTTAATGGACATTCATCGTACATCGGATGAAGCAGTCAAGTGGATTGAAGAACTAGACATAGAGCTGTAAAATTGTACGAACTTGTGATTGTACATTTTAGTCCTGAAAATATTGTATATAAATGTAAATCAATGTACACATCATACGATAAATAAATAAATTGAAAGTATGTCGTAAAGCTGTGTAATTATGTTGCTGTCACTTGGTGAATTAACAAATCATCAGAAAGGTACTGCAGGTCTCTCACTATTAATTGTGTTAGTGATAGGATGCATAAATCTTTTACGTTTAGGAGTAAGTGGAACTTATTGCAGTTGTGAAATGGGCTGCACTGAGTGGACCTATGTACCATACATCCATAGTATATCTTCCAAGATGGGCGTGAGTATGTCTGATAGAATGGGACTGACCATATTCCATCTAGAACAGTAATCTGCTGTAATGCATTGCTTGTCTTATGGTGAAATATCGTACGTTCTATAACAGGTTACCAATCTCTGTTGTAGAGAAATGCAATTTAAGACTCTGGGTCTCTTCAGATGTTGGTAAGCAAAAGCTGAAGAAGTGCATTTTGAAATCCCTGATGCCATGAAAAATATTCCAGAAAGGCATAGAAAAGACGAAGAAATTGACATTATCACATATATATTGATGGAGTGTTACAATTCCGACAGGCTCTTCAGTGTGGGGGACACTCACAGCTCCTCTGTTGAGATTTTTTTTACATAATACCTCACCAAACAACTTCAACAAGGTACTTCCTTAACAATCTGAAAATAGCTCCACTGTACAAACATGAGCTCAATGAAGTTATTTTGTCTACTCACACAGGCGAACTGGACAATAAATGCTGGGGAGGTATAGTCTGTCTAAATTGAAAAGCAAGCAGCACTCATGGTGAAGGAATTTTCACCTCCCACAAGAAGGCTACAACTTCCATAAAGGATGACACAATCAATTTCCCCTCTAACAGCACAGAACAGTCTGGAAAGATTTTCAGAGACTCTGTCTGTATGTGTTTCTTGTGTTAATGTCATTAGTAACTAATATCAGCTTTCCATTAAGTCTTGACGCTTTCTGTGGAAAATAAATGGCCTCCAGGCATAACTGCTGACTGTGGTAGTGAGCTCTTCATAGGCACATTGTGGAAAGTTGTAATAACTTTGTGAGACACCATATGCTTGCTTCTTGTGACATGGTGGGGTAGATCAAATGGGGAATCACCACCTTTATCTTCAGTTTGCAGACCTGTGAAGGAAGGAAGAGCATGAACATAATCTGGCAACCTATCTTTTCTTTTGTTCTACTCCCCATACCTCCACATCACCCTGTTGCACTCCCAGAACATGATTTGTTTTGTAATATGGCTGTACTACACTTACACATGGTACATAAATTTGTTTTTGAACCCTTCCATGTAAAGATAATTTCGTATAGTTAAAGCAACATTTTTAATAATTGGTTTTTCTATTCCCCGAAATGCAGAAGCTATTACTCATAGATGCAAAAGGAACATTCTTAGCAAATGTTTGATTCTGTGTGGGGAAACATTTTCAGTCGAAACTGCAGTTTTTGAGTTACTCGAAATAAAACGTAAAAAGTGATCTTTAAACATCACTGCCCCATCCCAAGACTCACATCCTACCACTCTGGATTTTTAGCATACTGATCAGGACACTCCCTCTTGACACTAGGCAAAAATTAGTGGCTACACGATATTTTTCCCCTAATCGAACATCTTTTGGCTTCACAGACTGGGCTATAAATAGAGTGTTCAGTGGTCATTGGACAAATGAACACAGCATTCCTTAACTTATCACCTTTTTAATTTACAGAATTCCATACTGTTCTCACAATTTCTCGCTCTGTCACCACACCTGTTCAGTCCACGTATTGCACCCTCTATACCTTTTAAAGTTTTCTGTGAAATACTATCATTACTGGCGATCTACAGTTTACAGCACTGGATATGAATGACCATTATTTGATGTTATTTCTTGTAACATTATCACTATTTTTATGGTGTTACACACACGTTATATTTATATTGTTTTCTCTCATTTTTCCTTTTCCAATTTTTATATGGGACTTATCTGCTATTCCTATGAAAACTGACCATCTTTATTACAGATAATAGTGATGCAGATGGTGGTTTCCATTCATTATACCAATGGTGATAATGCATACATGAGGTGCAAACAATTATGAAGAAAGTATCTTGTTGATCTGCAACAAGTGCCCAGTGACTGAAGTTTCTCACTTCCAGGAGATCACCTGAGATTTTTGTAAGAAGTGAAAAAGTTTTCCAATATTAAACATTTCTTATGCCATTCCTGACATATCCCATTGTTCTTCCCCTCATTAGCGTGGTGTTAAATTTTTTTTTTTCAAATAACCAAGTGTTTCTTCCTCTCACATTGTTTAATGGTCTCACTCTGTTAAAAATCCACACCAGATTCATGTGCATATAAAAAAAACAGCATTTTCGTATCTCATAAGGTATCAAATACATTCCTCTGTAGTTCTCTCATGCTCATATTATGCAGTGTTATGGCAGAAGAGTCACCTGTACTGGATAGTGATGGCACAATTTAATTATTGTATGAAAGCAAGGAATACGAATTTGTTGCTTGTAGGTCATTTGTAATGCTGTTTATATTTTGTCACCCTATACCGGGAAAAGCTGCATGAATGGTCAGTCACATCTGGATAAGAGTTCAAAGTGGTGAGGAGATTGTCAACTAGCTGTAAATGATCAGAAAAGTAACCAAACTGTTGAGATCATCAGTCTGTTCAGAAATGTAAAACTGTACTTATACAGCACACTTTGGTTCACTGGTAAAATGCAACTAGTCCACAAAGGAGATTGCTTATAAAACAGTTGTACAATTCATACTGCAAGCCTGCTCAGGTGTGTGGCACCTGCACCACATATGACTATCACATCTGAGCACCACAAATGTTCACAAGTTGGTTTGACCCATGTGACAGTGTCATGCAGATGCTAAGAAACGAGACACATCGATGTTTTTAAGATAGATGCCAACTATCCTATGAAAGCCTAGTTACAGAGATTTAAGAACCAGCTGTAAGTGACGAATCTAGAAATGTACTACATCCTATTATGTCTCACTTCCCCAGGGAACGTAAAGACAAGACTTGACTAATTACAGCATGCACAGAGTCAAATGGCTCTGAGCACTATGGGACTTAACTTCTGAGGTCATCAGTCCCCTAGAACTTAGAAATACTTAAACCTAACTAACCTAAGGGCATCACACACATCCATGCCCGAGGCAGGATTCGATCCTGCGACCGTAGCGGTCGCGCGGTTCCAGACTGTAGCGCCTAGAACCGCTCGGCCACCCGGGCCGGCTGCACAGTCATTTTCTTGGGCATTTTCCTGCACTCAGTTTGTGAATGGAATGGAAGAAGCCCTAGTTACTGGTACAGTAGGAAGTACTATCTGCCGTATAACTCTCAACAGATTCCAGAGTATGGATTTTTATGAGGACATGGATGTAAATGCTCTTCACTCTTTTTCCATTTTTCCTTCCATTTACCTATAATAATACAACACAACATCTCCACTGAGATAGACTACACTTCGAGTGCACTGAAAGGATGTGAGACGCGACAGTCGGGGAGACGCGACAGTCGGGGAGACGCGACAGTCGGGGAGACGCGACAGTCGGGGAGACGCGACAGTCGGGGAGACGCGACAGTCGGGGAGACGCGACAGTCGGGGAGACGCGACAGTCGGGGAGACGCGACAGTCGGGGAGACGCGACAGTCGGGGAGACGCGACAGTCGGGGAGACGCGACAGTCGGGGAGACGCGACAGTCGGGGAGACGCGACAGTCGGGGAGACGCGACAGTCGGGGAGACGCGACAGTCGGGGAGACGCGACAGTCGGGGAGACGCGACAGTCGGGGAGACGCGACAGTCGGGGAGACGCGACAGTCGGGGAGACGCGACAGTCGGGGAGACGCGACAGTCGGGGAGACGCGACAGTCGGGGAGACGCGACAGTCGGGGAGACGCGACAGTCGGGGAGACGCGACAGTCGGGGAGACGCGACAGTCGGGGAGACGCGACAGTCGGGGAGACGCGACAGTCGGGGAGACGCGACAGTCGGGGAGACGCGACAGTCGGGGAGACGCGACAGTCGGGGAGACGCGACAGTCGGGGAGACGCGACAGTCGGGGAGACGCGACAGTCGGGGAGACGCGACAGTCGGGGAGACGCGACAGTCGGGGAGACGCGACAGTCGGGGAGACGCGACAGTCGGGGAGACGCGACAGTCGGGGAGACGCGACAGTCGGGGAGACGCGACAGTCGGGGAGACGCGACAGTCGGGGAGACGCGACAGTCGGGGAGACGCGACAGTCGGGGAGACGCGACAGTCGGGGAGACGCGACAGTCGGGGAGACGCGACAGTCGGGGAGACGCGACAGTCGGGGAGACGCGACAGTCGGGGAGACGCGACAGTCGGGGAGACGCGACAGTCGGGGAGACGCGACAGTCGGGGAGACGCGACAGTCGGGGAGACGCGACAGTCGGGGAGACGCGACAGTCGGGGAGACGCGACAGTCGGGGAGACGCGACAGTCGGGGAGACGCGACAGTCGGGGAGACGCGACAGTCGGGGAGACGCGACAGTCGGGGAGACGCGACAGTCGGGGAGACGCGACAGTCGGGGAGACGCGACAGTCGGGGAGACGCGACAGTCGGGGAGACGCGACAGTCGGGGAGACGCGACAGTCGGGGAGACGCGACAGTCGGGGAGACGCGACAGTCGGGGAGACGCGACAGTTTTTGCACCTTCTACGTGGACTACCAATGAAACACTTCAGTTCACCTTCCCAAAACATTTATTATGTTAGGTTAAGGTTTTTGTAATTTTAGTCCCTGGGTGCTTTTTTTGGAATCTACAGTCATTATATCTGTATGATTTATCATGTAAACCAAAATTCAGTGGCGTTCTGCAGTTCTGGTGTGGGGGACCTCACACGTTCTATTGTTCAGTTCAACTACCATTTCCCACAGCCTTCATGGCAACAATCAGCACAGAGCTGTTTACAGCCAATTGAAATGAGTGATTACAAATTCCTTGCCAGGTCCTTTTATTCCAAATATGATTGTATACATCACTACCATTAATTTATATATCGAGGAAACAACATAGGATAGAAACGAAGTATTCCATGATCTAGGATTGTTAGAGAAATCAATGAACATATTTCGTAACAAGTATGAAGAATTGACATTACATAGGTTAGAATCATTAGGTTTTCGGTGGAAATATAATGATAAAAATAATAAATGTAAGTCTTTGGAGAATCAATATAAAGCAAAGTATGAAACGTTTGCTGAGCTACTGCACTTGTACTTTGGGTCATAAAGTATCAAAACTGCTATGCACTGTTCTGATCATGCACTGGATTTGGTGGCTACCAGACTGAAGCACAGAAAATTATTTTGTTTGAAGAAATTGACTGATTGAAATGGTATCCTTATCTATTCATTTCAAAATATAATGTTGAGGTATGACCGGTTACTGTATGTATTTAGTGTAATCCACACAGGCATGGTTATATTTCATATGAATGAGTTTATAACTGTCACTGAAGTTATGGTAACTATGTTACATATTGTTAAAGCATAATGCCACGTACCAGTCTACTACAAGATGGCAATATACATAAAAGGGAGAAAATAAAGCAATATTTTGATATGGGAATGAAGAATGTGCCAAGACCGCTATATAACCATACAGACACCAATCAAAGTTAAACACCTTTTTTGGAACGAAGTGTAGCAATGTAATGTAAAGTAATTAGCAATAATGCCAATCAATAATGTTAGTTTAAGCAGTGAAAAATAACAGGAGATATAAACAAATCACACTGAACAGATTCAGAAGGATGTAGGTTGCAGTAGGTACTGGGAGATGAAGATTGCACAGGATAGAGTAGCATGGAGAGCTGCATCACACCTGTCTCTGCACTGAAGACCACAACAACAACAATAAACAAATCCTTGTGTGATCCACAAGGATTGTTAGTATTAAATGCCATCATAGAGTTCTCTAAGTATGAAGAATGTTTATTACATAGGTTTGAATCGACAGGTACTTGTGGGCACTTCATGGTAAAAATAATGAAGTGGTACTTACAGTATTATATAAATTGGAGAGGTCTGTCTACATTCACATCTTAATTCTGCAAACCACTGTAATGTGCACGGCAGAGGTAACATCCCACTGGCTTTTTCCCCATTCTATTCACACATGGAGCGCAGGAAGAATGACTGTTTAAATGTGTTCATGAAATCTGTAATAAATCTAATTTTGACGCGACACATATGGGAGCTATACACATGGGACCTCAGCACCAGGTGCTTGTAATTACAGAGCAGCTACTTGCACAGGTTCAGTATGGAATTTGATCATCATACCAAAGCAAAACTTGGTAGCTGCATTAATTGGGGAACTGGATTACACTGGAAAAAGCCAGTTTCGACTTTGGACACCCCAGTGCAAAATTTGACACTGTACACTGTTTGTCTGACACTATGACATACATGCTGTCATTTGACAATCCATAACATGAGTGAACAGTGTGGCTATCAAGTGAGACCATGGGCTGTTAGTGAAACAGTTTTCTGTTAAGAGCAGGAATTACAGTGCTGCACTGACACAGTAAGGTCTGCAGAGAGTACCAATGTCATTAAATGGTTTAAAGGAGATGACAATGAAATTATAAAACATAAGTGAGCTTGGTGCAGCATCTGGAAGAGGGAGGCACCCTATCTGGATGGAGTTGTTGATTGCTATAACTGACCATGTGGCCATGTCCCAGATAGGGCTAGTGTTCGTATTGTGTCATGAGAATTGTTCTTTCCACAGTGTGGCGTGGAGTATCTGACTAACACTTTTATTGATACCTGTATCATAATGTCATTTTTTTCTTTTTTGCTTTGCTTTGATTGGGTCAGTTTGGCTAGACCACCAGAGTGCCTATCTTATGTGCTGCTGCAGATAATGTGAGTACACCATTTGTTTGCAAATTTTATTTACAAGCATCAAACAGCAGCGACTTATTTTCAGTTATCTTTGTGGATACTGTTTACTTTCTAATTTCTTGCATGTCTGAATACTTACCAGGCATAGTCTAGCATCCTAATAACTGGGTAGTGTACAGTTTTTCCATCTTTGGTATGAATAGGGACTGACTGCTCTGTTCAGATTTGAGCCTAGTTGGTGACTTAGCAAACAGCTCCAGGTGGTGTTGGCTTCGGCTACACAGCTTCAGGCTGTTGCCAATGGGCATCACTATAGAAGACTGGACATCTACTATGTCCCACACATCTCCCAATTGGTCAACTACTGTGGCCCTCCTCGGAACTGCCTGCACTGGAACTTACCCCTCACCTGCAGTCGAGTCCTAAGTAGCTCCAACAAAAGAATTTCTGAGGGGCTGACCAGAGTTCCACCCCAGATAGTATGACAAACAAGTTCTGGGAGCTATTTGTAGCTGACGAAATTCCTGAGCTAGATGAAGGCATTCCTCTTTTCCAGAACAAGCTTCTCAGTCCACAAGGTCTGGTCATTCACAGGGTGGGGGGGGGGGGTGTGTTTACTGGTAGTTGGGAGTTCCAACATTATGGGATATGGCTGCTGAGGAGGGGAAGGAATCCATTGTGCATTGTGCACTGTGCACATATAAGGAGGAATTTTGGAAGGTATTATCCTAGATGGGGAATTGGTGCTTCCAGATACCATGAAAAACAAAGTGTGCTGCCAAGTGCAGGTAGTGGCTCATGTTGGAACTAAAAAGATGTCTTGCATTGGATTGGAAGAGATTCTCTATGGTTTTGAGTGGCTAGTTGAAGTAGTGAAGACCAAGTCTTGGTTGTGAGATGAAGGCAGAGCTGCCATCTGTAGCATCATATGCATAACCAACTGTGGTCCTTGGGTACAGAGGCCAGTGGATGGCTCGAATCAAGGGTCCAGATGGTTCTGCAACCATGTAGGCAGGAGATTCCTTGACTTGCACCATAGGGTGGTGGGTTTCTGGGTTCCACTTAAGTCAGGATTCCACTATACACAGGAAGTGGCACCTGTGTGACGGGAACTGGGCAGTATTTTTAGGTTCCTGTGGAAGGAACGTGTTCTTACAAACTGCTAGTGAGGAAGTTCAGATAACCAGCTTATGCAACAGACTGTACAACGATACGTTGCCACCAACACACATCTCAGAAGGCTTAAGAAGACAGGATAAAGAAATGAGGGCTCCTATGGAAGCATATAGCCAGTCAATTGTCCATCATTCCAGTTGCAAGTGTGACACAATGTTAATGTTCATAGGTGGCCTAAGGTATCATCCATCATGCACTGTATGTCGGCTGAAGAAATATATATCTAGTTGTAGATAAATGTGAAGACTTGGGGGCTCTACCAAATAGTGACTAAAAGCATCATATATTGGCTAGCAGGATTGAAGCTAGGTTGGGTTGTAACCCTCTCAACACTCACAAACTCACTCAAGGGGTCTGCAGCTGGGATTATTCAAAAGGAAATCACTTTTGACATGAGTTAGCATTGACCCACTCAAGAATCACCACACATGGTGCAACCAGTTAGGTTACTGTTAATAACTTGCCTAATGAATGAAAAACTTAATAAATTTAGACAGCGTTGTCTATGGAGTGCAGGAACCTGATGCTAACTTTGGTCCAAACAACTGTCAATATCACGTTAACATTTGTTTCTTGTTATCTGTTTCGACTTTTGTTAAAACCATCTTCAGACTTAACGCCCCCTATGGCTGGTGCTGGCAACTGATCAGTTCTTCACAATACCATGATCGTGCACAGCACCAGCCATAAGGGTTCAAAAAATTTGAGGATGGCTTTAACATAATCTGAAACTGGTAATAATAAACTAATGTTATGGCAATCTCGACTGCTGTTTTAATCAATGAAAAACATTATCTCGTTTACCATATTTTTATTAAAAACGGCCAATTTTGGTTTGAATGGCAGGTCATCTCCTGATCTAGGTTGGTGTATGGAAGAATGACATGCAACAATACAAAAAATTATTTGAGTTCCACTATAATGCTGACGCTTACAATGGTACAGCAAATGACATTAAAACATGAAATTATTTGTACTTGTTTCAGCCAGGTGTAGTTTGTCACTGGTGCTAAAAATGTAACAAACAGTGTTACACAAAGTAAAACCACACAAGGTACACATTTGTCAACAACCATAAAATCAGAAGTACTGACAATAGCAACAAGTTGATATTACATAGCTGGAAAGAGGGGTATCTTGATTGCTTGAAGAGCAGCAAATTTATACTTCCAAAAGAAAAGAGTATTAATGAACAAAACATATTGTCCTACACCACTTATTTATATTTATGACAATGTTCTCCAGTAAACATACGATCTCCAGTGGCTCACTACTCCCATCAACGTGGATTTTTTTCATATCTGCCAGCCATGGAAAGATGGTGGTTGGTGCAGACTGGCCTGCATAAACATACAGGTGTGATTTGTCACACAAACTGCTGTGGCATGTGGTACACCTCTGTGGCCATTCTGTTTCCCCTCACTATTATCTTGCAACTGTCTCAATACGTCCTGTAATTATTTTCTCAAACACCGCTGTTTTTATAACCTGATTCTGTTTCCCACTTAAATCAGATTTTCAAGTAATAATCCTTTATTCTATAAATAAGTTCTTCCAGTTGTGTTTTAAGAAATGAAGTATCAGAACAATACAGATCTGATGGGTGTTTTAAAAGTACGATTCCTATCTCTCAAAATATATAAACATACACAGAAACATACACTTTACAGTAAGATTGTTTCTCACATGTGTGGTTTCACTTTTATCATGGGAGACACATTGTTTCAAATTTCAGGATCTTATCAATATCATTGCAAGAATTTCATCTTATGCCACAACCATGACACTGAAAGTGAGTTACCTGTTCCAGTATTACATTATTTATAACAATTTTTGATCTGATATATGAATTTTCCCTTGACTACCCTAACACTTGTTTTCTTAATCGAGATTTTCATGTGACATTCAGAAGCCAACAATTCAAGATGATAGACAGCTAGCTCTCTGAAGATTCTTTTCATTTTCTTCAATTATAATGAATCATATGGATATGAGCAGGGAACATAGTTCCAGAAATGAAGACATTAGGAATGAATTGCAAGTTGATTCAATGCACACGAAATGGAAACAGATGGTGGGAACATGTAGATAGAATGCCTGAAAGCAACTTCCTAAACTAATTCTTGATTACAACCCACAAGTGACAAGAAAGAGGTGAAGATGACAGAAGGGATTGCTAGAACATGTTGACCAGCAGAGGTGAAATCACCTAACACATGATGAGAGAAGAACAAAAGGAAGGATTATGTAGTGCATTGTACACAATCGAAATTTATCAGATCAACATAATTTCTCTTTACAGATAATAAACTTGAGAACGTGATCGGCTGAGGACATGTCATCTGCTAAAATGGAAGATGTATCAGGCGACAGCTGTAGATGGGCGCGTAACAGAGTAAAATAGAGGCACTCAAGTGAAAGGTGTCTCACTGTCCACAGTTGAGAGCAATGGGGGCAAAGCGGGGGAGGATCGCCACTTACAAGATGTCGATGTCAGAAGACAGTGTCCTGTCTGGAGTCTAGTTAAAATTACCTTCTCCTGACGACAAGTTCGGGAGGAAGAGGTTCAAGCACCAGGAAGAGCTGTCACGTCCCTCGATTTATTATTGGGAAGTGTAGACCAATGTGCTTGCCATAAAAGAGCAACACGACGACTTAAAACACTCTGTAGATCGGCGAAGGGAACCACGAGATCAGCAGGCTGAAGAAGAGAGACTGCAGCCTTGGTCGCTATATTGGCCGCCTCATTTCCACGGATATGAACGTGTCCTGGGATCCAGAGGAACGCCACAGAAGAGCTCGAAATCTCAGCAAAGCGTTGACCCAATGAGTTAGAAATTGCGACGAGGTCCACCAAGCTATCATGCATGACAATGAGCTCAGAGATCATGAAGAGACTAGGTGCGCCAGACAACAGTCGAATTCAACTCCAAATTTCAGAGGAGGTAGTGAAGGTGTTAAAAGAGCGAGTAAAGAAGTCCCAGCTTGCCTTCTTGCTATCGCGGATGGTATCGCGCACGTAACTGCTTATAGTGGATACACTTGGCCAAAGTAGGATGGTGGCGGAAAACCCTAAGAGCGCGTCGCCACTCACGTATTGCGTCACGGCATGCGTCATCCCACCAAGCAAGTAGGGGGCCTGAGGGCAAATCGGAGGTGCAAGGTATTGAATGATATGTGGCTGTAAGAATAACTTCTGTAATATGAGTGACCAGTTGGTTCACGCTGGGAAAGTGACGGTCATCGGATGTTGCTAGAGACGAAGAAAGTGTCCAATTGGCTTGGGCAAACTTTCAGCGTCTCGGGCACATACATGGCAGTTGTGGCTCCAGTTTAAGGACACATGGAAAATGGTCACTCGACTGTGTATCATCAAGAGCGAACCATTCCAAGCGCCGAGCTAGCTGAACAGTACCGCCAAAAGGTCCAAATGAGAGAAATTTGTCGTGGAGGCAGACAAAAACGTAGGGTCCCCAGTGTTGAGGCAAACTAGATCCGCTTGGTGGAAGACATCAATCAATAGGGAGTCTTGCGGACAAGGACGCGGAGATCCCCGAATCGGGTGGTGGGTATTGAAGTCCCCAACCAGCAAATAGGGGGGTGGGGAGCGGGAGCTGACCAAGGATATGAAGGAGATCACCTCTTGCCATCGGTGTGGACGATGGAATGTATCAGTACAAAGAGAGAGGATGTATCCAGAAAGGGAAAGACGGACAGCAACAGCTTGGAAGGAACTGTTTAAGGGGATTGGGTGATAATGGACAGTATAATGGAGAAGAACCGTGATTCCTCCATGTGCTGGAGTGCCATCAACAGTGGCGAGATCAAACCCGACTGAGTGGAAATGAGGGGAAAGAAGTTATCATGGGGATGCAGCTTCGTTTCCTGAAGACAGAAGATGACCGGCGAGTAGGATCGTAAGAGGATCAACAATTCATTCCAATTGGCTCTAATGCCGTGGATATGCCAATGGATAATGGACATAGGCGGGACAGAAAAGGGAAGAATCTTATCACAATGTCTCTCAACTCAAACGACTGCTGAGGGTCGGCGGCCGACAGTGTGGAACAGCATTCAGCCAAAGGCAGAATATCCTGATCCATAGGTTGTTTGGGAGCAGCTCCTGCCACCAGCTATCTGCCGGTTGATCGGCCGCCAGCAGTGCACTTTGGCGACACGGAAGATGGCCGAGGGCGGTTACCGCCAGGTGGCGCTGTAGATGAGACACGCCGCGGCGGAGGAGGAGAGGACCTGGGTTTCTTGTGAGCCTTCTTGGAAAAGGACGTTGAGATGAGGGAGGAATCGACGGTTGTGAAGTCAGGGTACATAAAAAATCTTCACGGGTAGGCTCCTTTTTGAATGCCGGATGTCTGATTTTGGGGCTCGCGATTCAGCAGAGGATGAAGGGAGAGTCGTAGAGTGAGCAGGTGATAGTGGAGAGGTCGAATGGACGACCTTTGCGCTGGCCAATCTGACGGTCGTGGCACTAAAGGTGAGATCACAAGTCTGCATCTACATCTACAACTACATCTACATGATTACTTTGCAATTCACATTTAAGTGCTTGGCAGAGGGTTCATCGAACCACAATTATACTATCTCTCTACCATTCCACTCCTGAAAAGTGCGCGGGGAAAACGAACACCTAAACCTTTCTGATCGAGCTCTGATTTCTCTTCTTTTATTTTGAGGATCATTCCTACCTACGTAGGTTGGGCTCAACAAAATATTTTCGCATTCGGAAGAGAAAGTTGGTGACTGAAATTTCGTAAATAGATCTCGCCGCGACGAAAAACGTCCTTGCTTTAATGACTTCCATCCCAACTCGCTTATCAAATCTGCCACACCCTCTCCCTTATTACGTGATAATACAAAACGAGATACCCTTTTTTGCACCCTTTCGATGTCCTCTGTCAACCCCACCTGGTAAGCATCCCACACGGTGCAGCAATATTCTAACAGAGGACGAACGAGTGTAGTGTAAGCTGTCTCTTTAGTGGACTTGCTGCATCTTCTACGTGTCCTGCCAATGAAACGCAACCTCTGGCTCGCCTTCCCCACAATATTATCTATGTGGTCTTTCCAACTGAAGTTGTTCGTAATTTTAACACCCAGCTACTTAGTTGAATTGACAGCCTTGAGAATTGTACTATTTATCGAGTAATCGAATTCCAACGGATTTCTTTTGGAACTCATGTCGATCACCTCACTCTTTTCGTTATTTAGCGTCAACTGCCACCAGCCACACCATACAGCAATCTTTTCTAACTCGCTTTGCAACTGATACTGGTCTTCGGATGACCTTACTAGACGGTAGATTACAGCATAAGCTGCGAACAACCTAAGAGAACTGCTCAGATTGTCACCCAGGTCATTTATATAGATCAGGAACAGCAGAGGTCCCAGGATGCTTCCCTGGGGAACACTTGATATAACTTCAACTTTACTCGATGATTTGCCGTCTATTACTACGAACTGCGACCTTCCTGACAGGAAATCACGAATCTAGTCGCACAACTGCGACGATACCCCATAGGACTGCAGCTTGATTAGAAGTCGCTTGTGAGGAACGGTGTCAAAAGCTTTCCAGAAATCTAGAAGTACGGAATCAACTTGAGATCCTGTGTCGATAGCGGCCTTTACTTCGTGGGAATAAAGAGCTAGTTGTGTTGCACAAGAACGATGATTTCTGAAACCATGCTGTGTTTTCGCAACCATTTACAATGGGTTCGTGGACTAACTGTTCGAAATAATTTTCGGAGAGAGCATTTAGGACAATCTCGGAAGATGTTTTCTGCCTACCACCGGTTTTGACAAGTATTTTTGCCAACATATCGAGGGAAGGTTGAAGGCCCCACCATGAGTGGGGTATTTATTTGTTACGAGACTCAAATTTTCTCTGAACTGTTCAGCCACTATATCATTGGGATCTGGGGGTCGGTAGAAGAAGCCAATTATTAACTTAGTTCAGCTGTTAAGTATAACCTCCACCCCTACCAATTCGCACGGAGTATCTACTTCGACTTCACTACAAGGTAAACCACTACTGACAGACACAAACACTCCACCACCAATTCTGCCTAATCTATCTTTCCTGAACACTGTCTGAGACTTCGTAAAAATTTCTGCAGAACTTATTTCAGGCTTTACCCAGCTTTCTGTACCTATAACGATTTCAGCTTCTGTGCTTTCTATTAGCGCTTGAAGCTCAGAGACTTTCCCAGCACCACTACAACAATTTACAACTACAATTCAGACTGTTCCTTGATCCAAGCATGTCCTGTATTTGCCATGCACCCTTTGAGATTGCAGCCCACCCCGTACTATCCGGAGGCCTTCTAACCTAAATACCCGCCCAGTCCACGCCACACAGCCCCCGCTACCCGTGTAGCCGCCAGCTGAGTGTAGTGAACTCCTGACCTATTCAGCAGAACCCGAAACCCCACCACCCTATGGCGCAAGTCAAGGAATCTGCAGCCAACACGTCGCAAAACCGCCTGAGCCTCTGATTCAGACCCTCCACCCGGCTCTGCACCAAAGGTCCGCAGTCGGTTCTGTCATTGATGCTGCAGTGGTGAGCTCTGCCTTCATCTCTTAAGCAAGACTGGCAGCCTTCACCAAATCAGATAGCCGCTGGAATCCAGGGAGAATTTCCTCATATCCAAAGCGACACACGTCATTAGTGCCGACATGTGCCACCACCTGCAGCTGCCTGCACCCTGTGCTCTTCATGGCGTCCGGAAGGACCCTTTCCCCATCAGGAATGACTCCACCCGGAATGCACACAGAGTGCACACTGGATTTCTTCCCCTCCTTAGCCGCCATATCCCTAAGGCCTCCATTACAAAACAAATGCCTAACGACTGTGCCACAGTCTGCCTGAATTTACGATTACAGTAACTAAAACTCGAAATTACACCTCCTATACGAAACTCACACGAAATGTAAGTAAGAATCTACGAAGTAAACACAGAAGCTATATACGTATCTTTCTGCACTGTCGATGTGCACCAACTGGGAGCTCAGGCCACCTTAGTGGGCCAAGGAGATGCAAGGACAGTGCTGTATTTACCTGTGAGAGGCACAGTGGGCTTTTTACTGGCAAATAACTGACGAGCAGCAAATGTCGACACCTTTTCCTTCACTCTGATTTCCTGAATAAACCGTTCACCTTGGAAAATGGGGCAATCTAGAGGCAGCAGTGTGGTCACCCAAACAGTTGATGCAACGAGGGGATGGAGGTGGACAAGCACCCTCATGAGCAGCCTTGCCACATAAAATGCATTTGGCCAGATTGGAACATGACTGGCTGGTATGATTGAACCGCTGACACCGATAGCAACACATAGGGTTGTGGATGTAAGGGCAAACTAAAATTATCTCATAGACCGCTTTTATGTTCGATGGGAGTTGAACTCTGTCAAATGTCAAGAAGATAATAAGGGTTGGAACCAAGTCCTCGTCAACCATTTTCAAGACTCGATGAACAGCCGTTACACCCTCGTCAGACAGTTTTGAATTTCCTCGTCAGACAATCCGTGGAGGGAGCTGAATTTAGTGTGCAGTGCGCTTCCACCTGGACAGGGAAGTTCGCAGCAATTTTTGTGCCAGGAAGGCACTGACTGCTTCTAACTACAAGGTGCTATTTCGTAATCAGGAACAAGACTTTCAGGACATGCAACTGCATCGACACCTTTCTGAATGATGAAAAGGTTTACTGTGGAGAAGTCGTGACCTCCGTCCAACCGAGAAACAACAAGGAACTGTGGCACTGATGGAAGAATTGTATGTGACCGATATTCATTTAACTTTCGCTTGTGAGCAAAAATTGTAGTCGTAGAGGAAACCATTGCGGAAGTATCCCTCATGATTACCAGAGCGTCTCCAATGGCGCGCTCCTTCCTTGTGGGGGCCCTCTCTGAGGGCTTTCCCACCTTAGGTGATTGTCCACACCTCAGGTCACACCTCCCGAGAAACGGACGGACGGACCAATCGGCACGTTCGGAAGGTACCAGCTCGGGTAATCACCCCTCCCAGGGCTCGACCATTACCAGGGGGTTCGTACGTGTCCTACCTGTCTACCCGGGGGCGGGGAATTACGCGTTAGCTCGTCACCGGCTACACGTGGGAATGCATGGGTCGGCCTTCAGACATGCACAGGGAGGAAAAAAGAGAAAGGAAAGGAAAGGAAAGGAAAGGAAAGGAAAGGAAAGGAAAGGAAAGGAAAGGAAAGGAAAGGAAAGGAAAGGAAAGGAAAGGAAAGGAAAGGAAAGGAAAGGAAAGGAAAGGAAAGGAAAGGAAAGGAAAGGAAAGGAAAGGAAAGGAAAGGAAAGGAAAGGAAAGGAAAGGAAAGGAAAGGAAAGGAAAGGAAAGGAAAGGAAAGGAAAGGAAAGGAAAGGAAAGGAAAGGAAAGGAAAGGAAAGGAAAGGAAAGGAAAGGAAAGGAAAGGAAAGGAAAGGAAAGGAAAGGAAGAGAGGTCTCGAACGCCACAGCGGATAAGAGGGTAAGGAGAAGAGGCAAGGAGAACAGAAGGACAGACAGACTTTCCAGCGTAGAAAGTGAAGAAGAGAGACTGTCTTACAGTTACGAGCGTCTGTCTCTGGACATAGGCACAATCCATACTCCCAGAGGGGGAGAAGGAGAAGTGAAGAGTCAGAGGCAGAGGCAGAGGCAGAGGCAGAGGCAGAGGCGAGGGACATGGGGGATCGGGAGGGATGTGGAAAAGGAAGGTATGCAGTCCAGAAAGGAAAGAGGGCCGCATTAGCTCGGGGTCCCGTGCTCGTCACGCACATATCCACAAAAGAGTTGTGGACCCCCTGGGGTGGGGGGGTCCACGTGGTGTTTCCCATACATTATACCAATGGAGGTAAATCTTTCCGGACACATGGTGGCAATTATGAAGTGTAACCAGTCCACCTGCAGACTTGCCATGCCAGTTGCCAGTGACTGCAGGACTTACAGGAATCATGTGGGTTTTTTGTAAAGACAAATGAACAAATTTTCAATACAGAATTTTTGTGATTACATTTTAAATGCAAATCCATTTACGGTTCTTCATCTGCTTAACATGTGGATTAAAGTTCTTTTAGCATAGATTTAGCCATTTTTTTATGAATGGTCTAATTTATAAGCATATTAAAGGTTTCTTTTGTTACATAATAAATATTTTACATTAATCTTGATGAGACAGGACGTTTTCACCCAGTACTCAACTGCTGAATATGAAACGTTCCTCTAATTATTGATCCAAAATAGTATGCCTTCATTATCGTGTGGTTGATTGCTTTAAATCTTTAACTAAGCATAAGCATACAAGCTGTTTAAGATTTAATTCACTCATTTTTCTGTGTGTCACTCTAGGAGCAAGCTCATACTCTAGCCCACATGGAAGGAAAAATGGTAGTATTTACAAATTCATTTTGTTCTAATATTAAATCTACACTTGCTGTGGGTATCAAACATTTTATCCCAGAGCAACACAAAGCTGTTCCCATTTAGATCTCATGTTTATCTTATGCTGTGTTGAAAGAAAGAACCACACAAGAGAAAAATCAGTGTGGCACAATTTAATCGTTCAACCGAAAAGCTAGGAATTTAATTTTATCGATATTTTGCAGCTTCAAACGCGTACTCAATACACTCGAGTTATGAATTAAAAAACGCCTTTAATCACCATTTGTCGTGTTTTATTCCATAAATGATGCATTTCGGTCCCCGTGGGTCCATCTCCAGGAGTATTTCGTCTTACTACATGCTTTATTCGTCTTCTTGAATGAAATTAAATGCATATTCCTGTTATAGAAAGGTGTGATGTTAGGTTAAGAATTTCGAAAGCCACACGCAGAAAAATGTGCGAAATAGTAGAAAAGATGGATAGTGTAAACTTACCAAATAATGTAATAAAAGCCTTTTTAACGTTTTAGTAACACCATAAGTTATGTGCTCCATCGTTTTCATGTGTATCATTGTATTCAAGAGGCACCTCTGTGAACAATGTCTGTAAACACTTTGCAGATGTTTTTCTACATGGTGTGGTCTGTGGAGCTTTTTTCATAGTGCTGAAGATACAAGTATTAAACAATTGACATATGCAGGAAAAATTGACATACGCAGGAAACAACTTGAGAACAGGTATTTAAAATTACAAAGGCAACTGTAGCTTGCGAAATTTGTTTGTTCATTTAACACCGACTCTGGTTTTTTGATTCATTGGAGGTGTATCTCCAATTGTTCTAACAGATTTAAGGTTCTACCATTGGCTTCATTATGTAATACTACCAAATTGTTTTCTGCATTGTTAATGACATGTTTCGTTTCCAAAATGTGTTGTGCAATGAGTGATTTGTTCAAAAGCATGTAAATACATGTTCTTGAAAATGGGTTTTTAAGTTCTTGCTTGCTTTCCTTACGTAGTGGGCAGGGCAACTGGGGCGTGATACTTTGTACACCCAACTGTTTTGGTTGTTTGTACTCATATTTCATTTTATGTTATGGATGAGTAAGTTTCCTAATTTATTATTAGTTGAGAATGGAATTGTTACATTTGTCTTTTTTTTAAAGGTTAGCTATTTTTGTGAGATGGGGGTTCAGGTACGGGAGACTGGCGAATATATTCTCTTCTTTAATAGTGTTGTCATTTGTTGTCTTGCTTTTGTGTATTTGTCTGTCTAAATTGTCAATTGATTTGGTTGTGTAGCCATTGCTTATGGTAATTCTCTTTATTGTATCCATCTCATTCTTGAGGGTGTTTCCTTCTACAGCAAGGTGGTGCACTCTGTGTAGCATGGACCTAAATGCGGCTTGTTTATGCGTGGTGGATGATATGATGAGTTGTCCAGTGTAATAACTGTGTGTGTGTGTGTGTGTGTGTGTGTGTGTGTGTGTGTGTGTGTGTGTGTGTGTGTGTGTGTGTGTGTTTAACTTACGTTTTTGTTGATGGTTGGTGATTTTAAGATCCAGGAAATTTATGCTTTTGTTGTCCTCATGTTCTACTGTGAAGTTTGTGTGTTTGTGGAAAGAATTGAATATTTTTAGTAGTTCTTTGAACTCATTTCTTGTTCCATCAAATAGAAGAAAGGTATCATCAACATATCTCCAGTAATATGTTATTTTACTTTTGAATCTATTGTTTTCATTAAAGAACTTACTTTCCAGATGATTGAGAAATATGTCTGCAAGAACAATTGATAGGGTACTGCCAATGGCAAGACCTTCATTCTGTTGGTGAACTTTGCCATTGAACGAAAAGTAATTGTGAGACAATATTAGCTACAACATGTCCTTGACTTCTGATATTTCTGCAGTGGACAATTTTTTAATGTGATTAAGTTTTCAAAAATTACGTCTATTGTTTCTTCAGTTGGTACATTTGTAAATAGGTCAGTTACATCAAAAGAGGCAAACCTGACACCTGCAGGAATAGTTATGTCTTTAAGGAATTAGAAACTAAAATTAATGTTCTTAACTGAGTATGATTTATCAAATATATAGTACTGCTTCAGAATTTTGTTTAGTAATTGGGAGACTTTGACAGGTGTATTCCCAGAAGTAACAGTAGACCTCAATGTAACTTGCTATTTATGGGTCTTAGGTTGAGCTCAGTCTTTGGTCTGTGGGATTTATTAAAATCCAAGTTCTTGCTTCTTGTTCTGTGAAGGAGAAATTGCATTTATTAACCATTTTTCTGTTTTATTTACGAATTTCATAGTTGGATCTTGCTTGAGCTCTAGACATTCATTGGTGAATTTAACACTAGCTTGTAATTCCTGTATGAGTATGCTGCTTTCAGTGCCCAGCTGGGCAAATTCAATTTAATTTTATCCATATTTTGGAGTTTCAAACGTGACTGTACTGAACATGCACGAGGTACGAATTAAAAAACGCCTTCCGTCACAATTTTTCGTGTTTTATTCAGTACATTATGCATATCTGACCGTGTGGGTCCATCTTCAGGTGTAATTCGACTTAATACATGCTTTATTTGTTCTCTTGAAAGGGATGAAGTGCATATTCTTGTCATGAAAATGTTTGATATTAGTATATGAATTTGCAAAGTCAGACGCAGAAAATACATGCGAAAAGTGAAAAAGAAAAATGTAACAGTTTAATTCTCAACTATTAATAAATTAGGAAACAAGCAGAAACTTCAAAACCAGTTCTCAGGAACATGTAAATGCTTTCAGGCTCAATCACTCTAAAAAAATCAGTCATTTCACAACATATGTTGGAAACGAAGCATGTCATCAATCCAGAAAATCTGGTAGTACTGCATAATGTAGCGAATGGTAAGACCCGAAATCTGTTTGAACAACTGGAGATACACCTGCAGAAAATCAAATACCAGAGTTGATGTTAAATGAACAAACAGATTTCGCAAGCCACAGTTACTTTTGTAATTCTGAAGATATGTTATGAAGCCATTTCCTGCTTACGTCAACTGTTTAATAATTATATCTTTAGCACTATGAAAAACGTACCTTTGATCACTCCATGTACAAAACATCTGTGAAGTGTTCCCAAACGTGTGTTCGGAGAGGTGCCTCTTAAATGAAATGGTATGCTTGGAAACGATGGAGCAAAAAACTTACGCTATTACTAAAATGTTAAAAACGCTTTTCTTGGATTACTTGGATAAGTTTACACTATTCAACTTTTCCACTATTTCGCACATTTTTCTGTGTGTTGCTTAAGAAAATTCGGATCTTAACATCAAACATTTCGATGACAGGAATATGCATTTGATCTCATGCAAGAGGACAAATAAAGCAGGTATTAAGACGATTTACACCTGAAGATGGCCCCACATGGTCAGATATGCATAATGTACTGAAAAAACACGAAACATTGTGACAGAAGGCGTTTTTTAATTCATACCTCGAGTGTGTTGACTACAGTCACGTTTGAAGCTGCAAAATATGAATAAGATTAAATTGAATTTGACCAGCCAGGCACTGAAAGCAGTATACTCATACACTAATTACAAAATAAATTTCATGAAAGCAAGTGCTAGAATTAAGTTCACCAAAGAATGTCTACCATGTGGATTTCGTCCTAATTATGTCAAAGTGAAGATCAAAGACAAGTATGTTGCAGCCCAGGTTGCCAAAATGAAATGTGAGATAATTTGGAAGAAGTCAGAAGTAAAATCGTAGTATAAGAAGAAAGAAGATATTGTTAAGTGCTTTTTCAACACGTATTTACAATTACCTAATACTCTACACCATTAGAACTAAAAGCTGCTAAGTAGTATGTAGAAAGAATTGTAAATAAATTGCAGACTGAAATCACACTCAGTCACCAAAAATTAATGTTAGTCTGTTATATAAAATTTTCTAAGGATATTCTTATTTCTTGATAGTTGCTTGATTTATCAATATTTATAGTTTCAGTATTTTTGAAGAAATCTATAAATATTGTTATGTCTAGGATAATTAATATTGATATAATAAATACTCATTGTTAGGATGATGATTAAGGTAATTGATTTAGGTTGAAGTATTTCGTTTGATGCAATTTTTGTAATATAAATAAATAGAACTAATATACCACCAAGAAATGTTAAGAATAAAATATATGATAGTCAATAGCTTTCCATTATTGTTTCTGTTACTAATCCAACTAAGGAAGTTTGAATGTTAATGAAAAGTATTATTGATATTGGATGTCTTAATTTAATAAAATTAATATTTATTACGTTTGACAGTATTATAATTATTAATTTAATCATTTCAGGGGTTGGTTTATTTAAAATATCGGTTTTGGGGACCGACGATGGAGACTTTCCACCTCTGAAGTTTTAAAAGTGGGGGCTACACTTATATCCCGTTTACAACACCGGTGTGTGTTTTTTTTTTAAACTATTAAAACTAATGTTTATATTCTCTGTTTTTACATCTTTGTTGGTATATTTTGCTGGTGTTTATGTTTTTTCTTCTAAATGTAAGCATTTATTAATGGTTCTCTTGAGATTGGAGTATATTGTTCTTTCTTTCTTTATATTAATTATTGTTTTTCTTATTGAATTTGCTTACGATTATTTCTTTCCAGTTATTGTTTTAGTTTTTTCTGTTTCTGAAGGTGCTTTGGGTCTTTCTATTTTGGTTTCAATGATTCAGTCTCATGGTAACGATTTTTTTAATTCTTTTGGGTTATCTTCATGTAAAAGTATTTATTTGTAACTATTTTTGATCCCTCTTTGTTTATTAAATAATTCTTTAATGTTTGTCAAGTTTTGTTTTTATATAGTGTGTGTATTCATATGCTGATTTAAATATAATTAGATATTATTTTGGTATTGATTTTTTTCTTTTAGTTTAATTTTGTTGAGTTTTTGAATTTGTTAATAATTATTGCTAGAGATTCAGTTTATTTGAGTTAGCATTATTCTAATTGTTTGCTTTTATGGTTTTAATTTTAATTATTATGCTTTATTGTTCATTTGCTAGGTTGCATCTTCTTTGTTTTTACACATTTTTTGAGGCTATATTAGTTCCTACTTTGCTTTTGATTTTAGGTTGAGGTTATCAGCCTGAGCATTTGCAGGCTGGTGTTCAATTTTTTATACCTTGGTTGCTAGATTACCTTTGTTGTTGGTTTTATTTGAGGTTTATGATTTTTGTAACACTATGTATTTCCATTTATTGGTTGATTTTGGTTCTTATTATTTTATATTTTATGTATTTCTAATTTGGGCTTTTTTAGTTAAGACACCAATATTTCTCGTCCATTAATGTTATTTCTTTTTTGGGTTTAAGGTTTAATTATTTTTGATTATCTTTAGGTTTATCTGGTGCAGTTATTAGATCTATTTGTTTTCGTCAGGTTGATTTGGGGTCTTTAACTGAATATTCTTCTGTTGCTCATAAGAATGGTTATTGGTGGATTGGTAACTATAAATTGATGTGGTTGTATGGGCTCACTTTCTTTGATGGTTGGTCATGGTTTATATTCTTCTGGACTATTCGGTTTATATAATATTATTTATGAACATTTAGGTACACAAAGATTATTATTTAACAAGGGTTTAATTAATTTAATACCTAGAATGGCTTTATGGCGATTCCTTTTAAGAGCATCAAATATGGCTGATCCTCCATCACTGAATTTGGTAGGTGAACTTAGATTATTAAATAGAATTATGTCTATCTTTTAGATTTTTTCTTTAATATTTTTATCTTTTTTGGAGCTGTTTATACTTTGTATATGTATTCTTATTCTCAGCATTGAAATTATTATTCTGGGGTTTATACTTGTTCTCTTGGTTTTTTTCGTGAATTTCATCTTTTCCTTTTGTATTGATTGCCTTTGAATATTCTTTCTTTAAAGGGTGAGTATATCTTTGTATACACTGCTCAAGTATTTCTATTTAAAATATTGTTTTGTGGAATCAATGATATGAAGTTTTTCATCTTTGGCTCTGAATTTATGTTCTATTTGTTCTTTGAGTTTTTTCTTTGTTGTTTTCTGGAACTGTAATTTTTATTTTAGGTATTTATTATTTAATAATTGATTATAGAGTTTGTGTTGAATGAGCACTTTTTAATTTGAATGGTTCTACAGTTGTTATAACTCTAATTTTGGATTGAATATCTCTTATTTTTATGTCTTCTTGTGTGTATTTCTTCTTTCGTGATTTATTATAGGGAGGATTATATGTCAGGAGAAGCATATATAAATCGTTTTATTATAATTGTTTTAATATTTATTCTTTCTATACTGTTTTTAATTATTAGTCCTAATTTCATTAGAATATTTTTAGAATGGGATGGTTTAGGTTTGGTTTGTTATTGTTTAGTTATTTATTATCAAAATGTAAAATCTTATAGTGCTGGTATATTAACTGCTCTCTCAAACAGTATTGGCGATGTTGCTATTTTAATTCTATTGCTTGAATATTAAATGTTGGTGGTTGATATTATGATTTTATTTCTAATTGTTTTGAAGTAAAAGTTATTACTATATTAATTGTTTTGGCAGCTATAACTAAATGAGCTCAAATTCCTTTTTCTTCTTGACTTCCTGCTGCTATGTTTGCTCCTACTCCTGTTTCTGCTTTAGTTCATTCTTCTACTCTTGTTACTGCTGGAGTTTATTTATTGATTCGTTTTAGACCAATATTAGATACTTAAAATTTTTGTTGCTTTTTACTTTTAATTGGTTGTGTAACTATATTTATGGCTGGATTGATTGCTAATTTTGAATTTGATTTAAAGAAGATTATTGCTCTTTCTACTTCAAGACAACTTGGTTTAATAATAAAAATTTTGGCTATAGGTTATCCAAAGTTAGATTTTTTCATTTATTGGGTCATGCTTTGTTTAAGGCATTATTATTTGTGTGTGCAGGTTAAATAATTTATAATTTAAAGGATTCTCAAAATAGTCGTTTTATGGGCTCAATTGTTAATTTTATACCCTTAACTTCTGTTTGTTTTAATGTTTCTAGTTTGTATCTGTGTGGTACCTCTTTTGGCAGGATTTTATTCAAAGGACTTGATTCTTGAAATGGTTTAAGTTCAATTAATTGTTTTTTTCCTACTGGTTTAACAGCTGCTTATTCTTTCGTTTACTATTCAGTATCTAGGGATAATTTTTATTCTGGATTTTCTTTTGATGATGAGGGTTATTATATTTCATTTGGTATGATTCGTTTATTATTTGTTGCTGTTTTTGGCGGTAGTCTTATTTTGATTGATTTTCCCTATTCCTCATGTGATTGCTTTTCTTTATTATTTAAAGTTTTTGACGATTATAGTTGTTTTAGGTGCTTATTTGGGTTATCTTATTTCTAAGTTTGATTGTTCTCATAATTTATTTTCTGCATGTATGCTTTATTTTGTTAGATTTTCTGGTTCTATACGATTTACAACTTTTTCTTCAACTAAGTTTGTTAGATATGTTCCTTTTAAGTTGGGTTAGTAATCATCAAAATCAATTGCTATGGCTGGGGTGAGTTATTTGTTGGCCAAGGTTTATATAGATTATTTATTTAGTTAATTGGTTATATCCGAGGTTGATATGATTTATCTTTTAACATTTATTTTTTGAATGTTAATTTTAAGAATGTTATTTTTCTTATACTTAAATAGCTTATAATTAGAGTGTGACACTGAAGATGTTAAGGACGTATTTTTACTTTTAGGTATTTACAAATGTTAATATTTTTACAGTGAAAATGCAATGTTTCATTTTAACTATATAAATTTTAGAAATGTTAACGGAGTTTAACTGCTAATATAAAAAGTTAGCAGCTTTCATATTGGCTTTACATCTCCTTAATTGGAACTTTATAGTTAAAATTTTATTATTAACAGTAATACACCTGTTTTTGGCTTCAATTAATAAGAATAAAAGTATTTTATTTACCAATGTTTCAGGTCGAAAATGACTGCAATATTTCGCTTCTTATTCTATTTAAGGTTGATTGATTATATCAATATTTTTTGAATGCAACCCAAATGTTATAGTTAACTACAACCCTTTATTCTGCTCATTGTAAGGCTCCTTTATTTCATTTGTGGCATAGTCCGCGTAATAGGACTAGGATAAAAAATACAGTGGATACTGTTCAGATTATAATGTCTGAGGTTTTGAAAATAATTACAATTGGACAATTAATGACATTTCTACATCAAAGATTAGAAAAATTACTGCGATTAGGAAGAACTGAAGGGAGAACTGTATTCATGCTGATCTTTTTGGATCGAATCCACACTCAAATGGTGATCTGGTGCTGCATCAGCAGCCGGACAACCAACCATCCAACAAAACAGTTTTACAAAAAAGTCATTAACCAAACTCATATCACATTTAGTGTAAGAGAACAACATTTACACAGGAAAGCACTAAAGTACAACATAGAACCCAGATTAAGTACTAACAGCCTTAGAACCTCATCACAGACATTAAAAAAGCAGCTGATTTAGCTGATCTTAATAACACTGAACAGACTGTCCTAGCACACAACATAAATACAATTATTCAGGAAAGCTTAAGTAACGTTTATCAAACCACTGAAGCAGTGCATCAAGGGAGAAAGCTATTAAACAGCATAATCATGAAACTCAATAACAATGACATGATGCTGAAAGTTGACGAAAGCAATTCTGTAGTAATTATGAAAAACGATGAATACATCTTTAAAGCACTTTCTTTTCTGAGAATAACGTAACAGAGCTCAAGCAAGATCCAATTATAAATTTCCAAAATAAAATCAGAAAAATGGTTAATAAATGTAATTTCTTCTTCAGAGAAAAAGAATCAAAAACATGCATTTTAATGAATCCCACAGCCCAAAGACAGAGCTCAACCTGAGAGACCGAGCTGGGTGGTGCAGTGGTTAGCACACTCGACTCGCATTCAGGAGGACAACACTTCTAACAACTCCAGCCATGCTGATTTAGATTTCTGTGATTTCCCTAAAGCATTTCAGGATAATGCTGGGATGGTTCCTTAGAAACGGCATGGCCGATTTCCTTCCAAATCCTTCCGTAATCTGAGCTTGAGTTCCTTCTCTAATGACCTCATTGTTGACATGACATTAAACACTACTTTCCTCCTCCTCCTCCTCCTCAACCTAAATCTCAAGTTACATTGAGGTCTACTGTTAATTCTGGGAATACACCTGCTTTTAAAGTCTCCCAATTACTAAACAAAATTCTGAAACAGTATTCCTTAAAGAGATAAATATTCCTGCAAGTGTACCAACTGAAGAAAAAATAGACGTAATTTTTGAAAACTTAATATCATATAAAAAATGTTAACTGCAGAAATATCAGAAGTCAAGGACAAGTTGCAGCTAATATTGTCTCACAATTACTTTACATTCAATGGGAAAGTTCACCAACAGAATGAAGGTCTTGCCATGGGCAGTACCCTATCAATTGTTCTTGCAGACATATTTCTCAATCATCTGGAAAGTAAGTTCTTTAATGAAAACAATAGATTCAAAAGTAAAATAAGGTATTACTGGAGATATGTTGATGATACCTTGCTTCTATTTGATGGAACAAAAAATGAGTTCGAAGAACTACTAGCAGTATTAAATTCTTTCCATGAGCACACAAAATCCACAGTACAACATGAAGACAACAAAAGCATAAATTTCCTGTACGTTAGAATTACCAACCACCAACAAAAACATAACTTTAGCATACACAGAAAACACACATACACAGATATTACACTGGACAACTCATCATGTCATCCACCACACAGAAACAAGCTGCATTTAGGTCCATGCTACACAGAGTACACTACCTTGCCCTAGAAGGAAACATGCTCAAGAATGAGATGGATACAATGAAGAGCATTGCCATAAGGAATGGCTACACAACGATATCAATTGACAATTTAGACAGACAAATACACAAAAGCACGACAACAAATGACAACACTATTAAAGAAGAGAACATATTCGCCAGTCTCCTGTACCTGGACCCCATCTCACAAAAATATATGACCTTTAAAAAGAAAGAAAGGTAACAGTTTCATTCTCAACTAATAATAAATTAGGAAACTTACTCATCCATAACACAAAATCAGATACTGAAACATACAACAGTGGAGTGCATGAAGTATCATGCCCTAGTTGTCCTGCCTACTATGTATGGAAAACAAGCAGACACTACAAAACCGGTTTTCTAGAACATGTAAATGCTTTCAGGCTCAACCACTTTGAAAAATCAGTCATTGCACAAATATGTTGGAAACGAACCATGTCATCAACAATGTAGAAAATAATTTGGTAGTATTACATAATGAAGCCAATGGTAAGACGCTGGATCTGTTAGAACTGGAGACACACCTCAGCAAAATCAAAAAACCATAATCCATATTAAATGAACATAGGGATTTCGCAAGCCACAGCTTTTTCTGTAATTTTAAAGATCTGTTCTAAAGTTATTCCTGCATGTGTCAATTGTTTAATTATTAAATCTTTAGCACTATGAAAAATGCATCTTTAACCACACCTTGTACAAAAAGTCTGAAGTGTTTACGAACATCTGTTTGTGAAGGTGTCTCTTGAATGAAATGATGTTCTTGAAAACGATGGAGGAAACAACTTATGCCGTTACTAAATCGTTAAAAACGATTTTCTTAGGTTATTTGGAAGTGTACACCATCTTTACCACTATTTCGCACACATTTTCTGCATCTGACTTATGAAATTCGTAACCTAACATCAAACCTTTTCTTCACAGGAATATGCACTTCATCAAATTAAAGAGAACAAATAAAACATGGATTAATACGAATTACACCTGAAGATAGACGACAGGATCCTAAACGCAGCGTGCACTGAATAAAACACGACAAATGATGACTAATGGCGTTTTTTAATTCATACCTCGAGTGTAGGAATTTCTAATTTCTTTGTTGCTTGAGGGTTCTCATCTACTACAAGTAGAACATTGTCTATATTTTGCCAATCTATACAAGGAAAGTTCTGCAGAAGTAGTCACATCTTGATCGGATTTCGTAGTGCTAAGATGGGTAACTAGCAGTACGTTTTCAGAACGTAAAATTTTACACTTCACAAAAAATGTAGGATCCCGCTACTACAGTATCAATGAGTCACAGTTGGAAATGGTCCACTCATACAAATATCTGAATGTAGCAATTTTTAGGAATTTGAAACTCAACAATCACACAGACTCAGCTATAGGTAAAGCCAATGGCAGACATCAGTTCAGTACAGAAAAAACACTATGCTCCTCAAAGGAGATGGCTTATTAACTCTTACAACCCATTCTAGTACAAACCTGAAGCATTCAGCACTTGTATGAAACAGGACTGACATGAGATACTGATCATATACCATGAAGAGCAGCTCAAATGGACACTGCTTAATTTGAACCGTGAGACAGCATTATGAACATGCTAACAACTACTCCTTGACCAATGGTGCAGCAGCAAGTAGTATATAAGTGCTTCTACATCTAAATCTGCATCTAGAGATGCTCTGCAATTCGCTCAAGTGTTTGACAAAAGTTCACAGAACCACTTCGAGAATACTTCTCTCCTCTTCTACTCTCAAAAACGATGTGGGAGAAATATGAACACTATCTTTCTGTGCAAGCTCCTTACTCTCATGTTGGGGACCACACTTTATAGTTTTCATAAGTTGCTATTTTCCCACCATAAAGTTATCTTCTCTAAATCATTTTGGATTTGTCTTCATCTGATGAGTTTACTAGAAAATAAAGATCTGTAAACAAAGACCGCTGCTCAGATTGTCTCCTGTATCATTTACATAAATTAGGAACGAAAGATGCCCTAAAACATTTCCTTGGGGAACCAACTAATTACTTCAATCCCATTAGAAGACTTCCTGTCAGTTCCTATGAACTGCGACCTTACTGACAGAAAATCAGGAATCTAGTGCCATGAGTATGACAATCTGAAGGCACATAATTTGACTGGAAGCCACTTATGACAAATGATGTTACCAGCCTTCTAAAAAACTATAATTATGGTGTCAACTTGAGATACGCTATAACTATCATTTATCACCACATGTGAATATGATACCAGTCATGTTTCACAAAGACATATTCTGAATCTCCGCTGATTATGTGCCAATAGATCATTTTCTTTAAAGTATTTCATAATGTAGGAACTCACCACTTGTTCCAGTAGCTGGGTCCCATATTTCGCATGTAGTGACAAAATGTGGGCTGCAATATGAACATGACCTCATGCTTGTGAGGAACTTCCTTAGACAGGAAGACTTTTACAGCGACTCCAGCTACATGACATCAAAACAGAAGTAAAGATACACTATGTGATCAGAAGTATCCAGAGACCTGACTGGAAATGTCTTACCAGTTCATGGCGCCCTCCATCAGTAATGCTGGAATTCAATATGGTGTTCACCAACCCCTAGCCATGATAACAGCTTCCACTCTCGCAGGCATATGTTCAGTCAGGTGCTTGTAGATTTCTTGGGGAATGGCAGCTCTTTCTTCATGGAGTGCTGGACTGAGGAGAGGTATCTATGTCGGTTGGTGACGCCTGGTTCGAAGTCTGTGTTCCAAAACAACCCAGATGTTTCCAGAATGAGATTTCCACTCTGCAGCGGATTGTGCGCTGATATGAAACTTCCTGACAGATTAAAACCGTGTGCCGGACCGAGACTCGAACTCGGGACCTTTGCCTTTCGCGGGTATGTGCTCTACCAGCTGAGCTACCCAAGCACGACTCACGCCCTGTCCTCACAGCTTTACTTCTGCCAGTACCTCGTCTCCTACCTACCGGTCCAGCACACAGTTTTAATCTGCCAGGAAGTTTCAACCCGAATGTTTTCTGTAGAATTCTGGTCAGGACTCTGTGCAGGCCAGACCATTACAGGGATGTCATTGTCGCGAAACCACTCCACCACAGGCCATGCATCATGAACAGATGCTCGATCGTGTAGAAAGATGAAATCGCCATTCCCGAATTCCTCTTCAACAGTGGGAAGCAAGAACGTGCTTAGAATATAAATGTAGACCTGTGCTGTGATAGTGCCATGCAAAACAATGGGTGCAAGCCCCCTCCATGAAAAACATGACCACAACGTAACACCACCACCTCCGAATCTTACTGTTGGCACTATACATGCTGGCAGATGACTTTCACTGGGCATCTGCTGTACCCACACCCCGACATCGGATCGCGACATTGTGTACCCGGTACCATGATTCATCACTCCACACGTTTTTCCACTGTTCATTCGTCCAACGTTTAAGCTCCTTACACCAAGGAAGGCGTCGTCTGGCATTCACTGGCTTGATGTGTAACTTATCTACGTCTACGTGATTACTCTGCTATTCACAATTATGTGCCTGGAAGAGGGTTAAATGAACCACCTTCAAGCTGTCTCTCTACCGTTCCACTCCAGAACGGCATGCGGGAAAAACGAACAACTTAAAATTTTCTGTGCGGGCCCTGTTTTGCTTTATTTTATCGTCATGATCATTTCCCCCTATGTAGGTGGATGCCAACAGAATGTTTTCGAAATCGGAGGATAAAACTGGTGATTGACATTTCATGAAAAGATCCCATCGCAACGAAAAACGCTTTTGTTTTAATGATTGCCACTCCAATTCACGTACCATGTCTGTGGCACGATCTCCCCTATTTCTCGATAATACAAAACGAGCTGCCCTTCTTCGTAGTTTTTCGATGTCATTCGTCAGTCCGACCTGATGCGGAACCCACACCGCACAGCAGTACTCCAGAATGGAGCGGGCAAGTGTGGTGTAAGTCGTGTCTTTAGTAGACCTGTTGCACCTTCTAAGTGTTTTGCCAATGAATCACAGTCTTTGGTTTGTTCTATCCACAATATTATCTATGTGATCGTTCCAATTTAGGTTATTTGTAATAGTAATCGCTAAATATTTAGTTGAATTTACAGCCTTCAGATCTGTGTGACTTATCACGTAATCGAAATTTAGCTAGTTTCTTTTAGTACTCATGTGAATAACTTCACACTTTTCCTTATTCGGGGTCAATTGCCAATTTTCGCACCATACAGATATCTAAAAAAATTTGCAAGTCGTTTTGATCATCTGATGACTTTACAGTACGGTAAATAACAGCATCATCTGCCAACAATCTAAGCCAACTACTCAGATTGTCTCCTGTCATTAACATGGATCAGGAACAATAGAGGGTCTATAACACTGCCTTGGGGAACGCCGGGTATTAGTTCTGTTTTACTCGATGACTTTCCATCTATTCCTACGAACTGTGACCATTCTGACAGGAAATCATGAATCCAGTCGCACAACTGAGGTGATACTCCGTAGGCACACAGTTTGGTTAGAAAACGCTTGTGAGGAACAGTGTCGAAAGCCTTCTGTAAATCTAACAATATGGCATCCATTTGACATCCCCTGTCAATAGCACTTATTTTATGAGTATAAGGAGCTAGTTGTGTTTCAGAAGAACGATATTTTCTGAAACCGTGCAGACTATGTGTCAAAGTTTTCTTCGAGGTACTTCATAATATCCGAACACAGAGTATGTTCCAACACCCTACTGCAAATCAATGTTAATGATATAGGTTTGTAATTCAGCGGATTACTCCTACTTCCCTTTTTGGGTGTTTGAGGGATTTCAGCAATTTTCCAGTCTTTAGGTACGGATCTCTGTGAGAGAGTGGTTGTATACAATTGCTAAATATGGAGCTACTTTATAAGGATTATCTGAGAGGAATCTGACTGGTTTACAATCTGGACCAGCGGCCTTGCCTTTATTAAGTGATTTAAACTGCTTTGTTACTCTGAGGATATCTTCTACTATGTTTCTCATCTTTCTCTCTTGTTTTTACCCCTTGTACCTGTCTCTTGCTTCTCTCTGTGGTTTTCTTTTCCTGTTTCCTCCATAGTAGTGTTGGTTGTCCGACTTGTTATTTTGGTTCTGCCTTTCTCCTGTCATTTTGGCGTATGCCTCCTTTTCCTTCTTGCCATTGCCTAATTCTTTTACTGATGACCTCGCAGTTTGGTGCCTTCCCCCTCCCCCTCTTTTATACCACAAACCATCCCTTTTGGGGTTCTCCCATAAACTGTCAGATCGGTGCCCACTTAGCTGACCTTGACCAACTTAACCACTTCTATCTTAATACAGGAGCACCCACATTCCTTTCCCACTCCTTACACACCTAGTCCTATTTGGACATATACTTCTGCATCACCCAGGTTGCCCATGGTCTCAAGCGGTCCATTACTTCCGACACCTACTTGAGCGACCATTTCCTGTGTGCTATCCATATGCTGACTCCTACCACACCTGCATGCACACCCACATAGTAGGTTACTGAGGCTGACTGGGGGCTTTACTCCTCCCTGGTGGCCTTTGACGAAGATTTCACCAGTTGTGATGACCAGGTGGAATATCTCACAAACGTTATCCTTACTGCTGCAGAACGTTCCATTCCTCACGCTTCCCCTTTACCACTCCATGTCCTGGGGCATGTAGATGTGCTATCTGCGTTTTCAACCGTCATCCTACGAAGGCAAACTGCATTCATTATACAGCAATGCATGCACAGTGTCGTGTTTTTCAGGTCAGCAAAAAAGCTTTCTGGATTTCATTTACAAGTTCTTTTAACAGTTCCACTCCCACTGTCATGTCGCCCAACCTCTGTCGGCTCTCTAGGGCCAAAATCCATTCTCCAGTTTCCAGTCTGACGGTGGCAGATGATGCTGTTGTGGACTCCACTATGATCTCTTAACGCCTTGGGCCGCCATTTTGCGGAAATTTCGAACTTTTCCCACTATCCCTATCCTTTCCTCCACCGGAAACGAGCAGAGGAGGCTCGGGCAATACCCTTCTCAAAATCTAGTGTGCTACAATGTCGCTGATACTATGAAGGAGCTAGTTCATGCTCTCACTTCATCCCGACCCTCCACCTCAGGGCCAGATCTGTTCACATTCAGATGTTTTAGCTCCTTTGTCTTGCAGGCAAGCACTTTCTGCTTAATATGTACAACCTTACCTGGGCAGAGGACACGTTTCCCAGGCACTGCTGTGAAGCCAGTCATACCCATACCTAAGCCTGCGAAGGACAATCACCTTCCTTCTAGCTACCACCCCATCTCTCTAACGAGCTGTGTTTGCAAGGTAATGGAACATACGATTCATGGCCAGCTGGTATGGTGGCTAGTCTCTCGCAGTTTGCTTATGACTGCACACTATGGATTTCGAGTGTGCCATTCTGCAGTTAACCATCTTGTCATTTTGACCACCAATGTCATGAACGGTTTTCTGCACAAACCCCAGGGTGTGGCTTCTCTCTCGATTTGGAGAAAGCCTACGCCGTATGCTGGAGGACTGTTACCGTCTGCAGTCTCTACGTGTGGGGCTTCTGTGGTTACATGCCCAATTTCCGTGAGGAATTTTTAAGAGAGACTTTTCAAGGTATGTGTGGGTTCTGCCTTGTCTGACACCTTTATCCAGAAAAATGGTATGCCTCAGGTTTCTGATCTGAGCATCGTCCTCTTTGCTATTGCCATTAAACCTATAATGCCCTGTCTCCCTCCTGGTACCTCCAGCTCTCTTTTTGTTGCTTTTTCCATTCATTGCAGTTATCCACGGACATTTCTCATAGAGTAACATCTTCAGCGATGTCTCGATCGTCTTTTCTCATAGAGCATCGACAACGGCTTTCGCTTTTCCACTGACAGAACAGTTGGTATGAATTTCTAGCGTGCAGTTGACTCCTTCCACTGTCTTTACATCTTGGCCCTGTTGCTCTTCTCTTCATGTGAACTGAAATACCTAGGTCTCTTGCTCGGTAGGAAAGTTTCTTGGTCCTCCCACGTCTCACCTGCAGCCCACTGTATGCGATCCCTCAATGTTCTACACGTCCTCAATGGTACGCCACCATCCTCAGTTTGTACTGATCCCTTGTCACTTCGAAATTAGACTACCGGTGCTTTGTTCATACATCTACACTTACGGCTCTTGCTCCAGCAGCTTAACTTCACACTACCTGCAACTTTCCTTGCAGGTGTGAACCCTTGACAATCTCTGATTCGTGTGGTGGCCCACGTTCACCTTGGCCTTTATTTGCTTCCTTGGGACACTATTCCAGCCTTGCTCTATTCCATTGTTGCACGACATGCGTATGGAATGCCATGATAGTACCTTTGTGTATACTGTCGTTTCTCAGACTGACAATGGTGTCGGTATGCCTTCATCATTGGCGATGTTTTACAGTATCGGCTTCCAGCACACTGCTCAGTAGGTACAGCAGAGCTCCGCACCCTGTATCAATGCTGGAGTACATCTGGTGACAGCCTTTTCAATTGTCATCTGCTCACTATCAGTGAGCTTCAAAGCCTCTGTGCCCTGTACACCGCCCATCCCTTAATGCAGTGGGTCCAGGAAAACTGTCACTTGCTCACTCTTGATGGAGCCACTGTGATGTTTGTGGGTTCCTAGTCGTGTTGGTCTGACAGGAAATGTGGCTGCTGATGCTGCTGCCAAGGCTGCATTCCTTGTACCTCAGCCCACTAGTTCTTACATTCCCTCTGGTGATCTGTGTGTTGCTGTCTGACAGGAGGTGATGTCACTTCGGCATTTCCACATGTCCTCCCTTCATGGGAATAAGCTCCAGGTTTTTCAACATCGGCTTGGACAATCTCCTCTCGACCTTCTCCCTGCTGCAGACAGGTCATTTTAATTTCGTCGTGTATTAGGCGCTGCCTTTTTAGCCATCAGCATTTGATAAGTGGCGCTCCCCAACCAATTTGTGCACATTGTGCCCAACTTGTAACTGTCTGCCATTTCCCGAGGAATGCCTTTTTTTAACTGTTCATATACCTGTTTGGATTTGCTGTCTGAGTTTTTGGCCGTTTTTTTTTTTTTAGTGAATGATGTGCGGGCTGTTGTCTGCATTATACTTTTTATCCATCATAGCGATATGGCAAACCCCATTTAATTTTTAGTTATGGACCTCTGTTTCTCTTTAATGTATTTTGTAGACATTTCTCCATGTCCCTGTGTTTAGCTGTCTTCTCTTCAGTCAATTGGGATTAAAGTGTGGCAATTGTTATCTCCTCTTTTTCTCCATGTTTCACAGTTTTTACATGGCTGCGTATGATCCTAGTTGTTTTTACACCCTAACACAAAATACCAGCAAATGTGCCTGTGAACAATCAAAATTGTATTTCACAACTTTATATTTTGAGGTACAGGTTAAATACTGGACTACCCCACACGTACACTATGTGATCAAAAGTATCCCTACACCCCCAAAACATACGTTTTACATATTAGGTGCATTGTGCTGCCAGGTACTCCATAACAGTGACCTCAGTCGTTATCAGACATCGTGAGAGATCAGAATGGTGTGCTCTACAGAACTCACGGACTTTGAACTTCGTCAGATGATAGGGTGTCACTTGTCATACGTCTTTACACGAGATTTCCACACTCCTAAACATCCCTAGGTCCACTCTTCCTGATGTGATAATGAAGTGGAAAGGTGAATGGACGTGTACAGCACAAAAGCATACAGGCCGACCTCATCTGTTGACTGACACAGACTGCCGACAGTTAAGGAGGGTCATAATGTGTAATAGGCAGACACCTATCTAGACCATCACACAGGAATTCCAAATTGCATTAGGATCCGCTTCATGTACCATGTCAGTTAGGTGGGAGGTGAGAATACTTGCATTTCATGGTCAAGTGGCAGGTCATAAGTTCAGTTAGACAGTCAGTGAGAGCAGCACCACTAGTTCCTGCTACTAATAATGCAAGTAAACCACTTGTGTCTTACATATTTTTACCAGCTTCAAACAGCAGTGACTGCAGTAATGGATAGAAACTGTGATTGTTGTGTACAGATGTGAGCTCAGTTGGCGACCCTTCACTCACAGCTCCAGGCTGCTTTGGCTCCCATCACACAGCTTGAGGCTGCTGCCCAGGGGCGTCACTATGGGGGATCAAACGCAGGGACGCGAGGGTCGTCGAGCACATCCCACATGTCATCTGATCGGTCCACTGCTGTGGCTGCCCCGTGTACTGCTTGCACTGAGATTGACCCCTCACCTGTGGTCGAGTGGGAGATCATTCTAAAGTCTTGCAAGCAGCATGAAACTTTCCAAGGGGCCCAATCGTAGTGCCTCCCCAGTTTGTTTGATGAACAGGTTTCAGGTGTTATCTGTGGCTGATGATGTCTCTGACCTGGATGCAGTCATCCACCCTGTTCCAAAGGAAGCTTCTTGGCCAACATGGACTGGGCATTCACAGAGGGTGGGTTTGCTTGTAGTTGGGAGCTCCAACGTTAGGTGTGTAGTGGGGCCCCTTACGAACATGGTGGCCAAGGAAGGGAAGAAGGCCAGTGAGCATTCTGGGGGAATCATTCCAGATCTGGAAAGGGTGCTTCTGGATGCCATGGAGAGTACAGGGTGCAGCCAGCTGCAGGTGGTGGCTCATGTCGGTACCAATGACGTTTGTCTCTTTGGATTGGAGGAGACTGTCTGGTTTTAGGCGGCCAGCGGAAATGGTAAAGACTGCCAGTCTTGCTTCTGAGATTAAGGTGGATTTCATCGATAGAACCAACTGTGGTCCTTTGGTGCAGAGCCGAGTTGAGGGTCTGAATCAGAGGCTCAGGCGATTCTGTGACCATGTAGGCTGCAGATACCTTGACTTGTGGCATCGGGTGGTGGTTTTCCGGGTTCTGCTTAATAGGTCAGGAACCCACTACACACAGGAAGTGGATAGATGGGTACTCACAATTGTGTGGCATGGACTGGGCGGATTTTTAGGTTAGAGGGTCTAAGGGAACCACATAAGGGACATCTGTCTGAAAGTAGGCAGGTAAAACACTGTAAGGCAGTTGTGGAAAAGATTGGTATTGTAGTTGTAAATTGTCGTAGCGGTGTTCGGATAGAACCAGAGCTCCAAGACCTAATAGAAAGCACTGAAGCTCAAATACTTGTAGGTACAGAGAGGTGGCTAAAGCCGGAAATACGTTCAGCCGACATTTTTTCGAACGATCTAACAGTGTTCAGAAAGGATAGATTAAATACAGTTGGTGGTGTATTTATTGCTGTCCAAGGTAGTTTGCCTTGTAGCGAAGTTTAAGTAGATAGTTGGTGTGAAATAGTATGGATAGACCTTATACCTGACAATCGGACTAGACTATTAATTGTATCTTTTTACCGACCCCCCCCCCCCCCCCCGACTCAGACGATATAGTAGCTGAACGGTTGAAACAAAACTTTAGTCATTTCAAATAAGTACCCCACTCATGTAATTATAGTCGGTGGCGACTTTAATCTACCCTCAATATGCTGGAAAAATTATACGTTTAAAGCTGGTGGCAGCCATAAAACATCATCAGTAATTGTAATGAATAATTTCTCAGAAAATTATTTTGAATAATTAGTTCATGAGCCCACTCGAACCGTAAATGGTTGCCAAAGCATACTTAACCTTTTAGTAACAAATAATCGTCGACATATAGTGAGTACTGTGACGAATACAGGAATTAGCGCCCACAAGGCAGCTGCTGCTACGCTGAATACCGTAACACCTACAATCATCAAAAAGAAACGCGAAGTATATCTATTTAAAAAAGCTGATAATGCTCTTAAACCCTTTTTCAGAGACAGTCTACACTCCTTCCGATCTGATCATGCAAGTGTATATAAGTTGTGGAATGTTTTCAAAGAGATAGTATCGACAGCAATTGAGAGATATATACCACATAAAATTAGTAAGTGAGGGTACTGATCCTCCATGGTCACAAAACAGGTCAGACCGTTGTTGTAGAAGCAACGCAAAAAGCATGTCAAATTTAAAAGAACACAAAATCCCCAAGATCGGCAAAGTTTTACAGAAGTTTGAAATATGGCGCTCTCTTCAATGCAAGATGATTTTAATAATTTCCACAACGAAATTCAGTCTCGAAATCTGGCAGAAGACCCAAAGGGATTCTGGTCATACATAAAGCACACCATTGGCAAGACACAATCAATACCTTCACTGCGTGATAACGGTGAAGTCACTGATGACAGTGCCACTAAAGCAGAGTTATTAAACACGGTTTTTCGAAACTCCTTCAGCAAAGAAGAAGTAGTAGTAGTAGTAAATATTCCTGAATTCCAATCAAGAACAACTGGCTGCCAGACCACGAGAATAAAAAGGAAAAAGCAGCCATTCTGCGACACATTAAAACATCCACCCTAAAAGCACTAGGGTGGAGGACACAGACATGCACTAAACTCAGATCGAATGATAATACCCACCCTCATGGATGAAATGTAAGACAATCAGCTGATGAGGCGTCATCTGCTAAACTCAATGATAAGCCTGACAACCGAAGATGAAGTCACAGGGCAGCCAAAGAAGGACAAAGCAGAATAATTTAGGTCACTGTCAATCAGGTGCTGCACTGACACTGAGGTGGGTCTTCACAGCGCAGGAGGTAGCCGTGGGTCGCCCAGGCATGGCCGATGCAGAGCCGGCGGAGAACCACAAAGTCCCTGTGAGAGGCTCTCATTAAGGACTTCCACCACTCTTGGTCCCCTTAATGGCTCGCAGTTTGTTGTGCATACTGAGATTTTGCCATTCTGTCTCCCAAAGCTGAAAAGCCTTGTGACGCAATAAAGAAAGCAGGTTAGTTGCGGGGATGCTGATCTCCAGAAGTGGTTGCCGTGTAGCCTGTTTGGCCAGCCTGTCAGTAAGTTCATTTCCTGGTATTCTGGCGTGACCAGGGGTCCAGATAAACACCACTGAACGAATGCACTGTTACAGGGCATAGATGGAATCCTGGATGAATGATACCAATGGATGACGAGGGTAGCTCTGGTCGACAGTTTTCAGGCTGCTCGAAGAGCCTGTACATTAAAAAAATGACTCCCCAGGGCATGAACAGGCACACTGAGGTCCACGATAAATGGTCACCAGCTCTGCAGTTAATACATTGCTGCCATCAGGTAAGGAATTCTGTTCACAATATGGCTGCCTTGAACGTAGACAAAGCCAACACGACCATCAGCCATCGAGCCATCGGTGTAAACCACTTCAGAGCCCCAGAACATGTCAATAATCGAGAGGAAGTGAATGCAGGGAGCTGCAGGGTTAACGGAGTTCTTATGGCCACCTGAAAGGTCCAGACAAAGCTGCAGCCGATGTGTACACCATGGAGGCATACATGAATGGACTGCAAGTGGAGGTGGTAAAGGGAAGGATTCCAGTTCGGAGAGAAGGGACCACACACGAACCACAATCATTAGCCCTGACCTGGGCTGCCGATGCAGGAGATGAACCACCATGAGTGGGGAAAGGAGACAGTAATTTGGATGTGCCGGAGAACCATGAGTTTGTGCAATGTAACTGGCCAGCAGTTGTGTATACTTTATCTGAAATGGAGGTACTCTGGCCTCCACAATGACATTGGTCACTGGACTCATCCTAAAAGCTCCTGTCGCTAAGTGTAGGCCACAGTGGAGCACCGGGTCGAGTAAATGCAACACTGAGGGCGCGTCCAAACCATAAACCAGACTCCAATAGTCAGAGTGGGATTGAATGAGGGCTCTGTAGAGCTGCAGCAGCATAGAGCTATCAGCACCCCAGTTGGTGTTACTCAGGCAGTGGAGAGCATTGAAGTGCTGCCAGCACTTCGACTTAAGCTGATGAAGTTGAGGATGAAAAGTCGATTAGGTGTCGCTAACCACTCCTAAGAATCGATATGGCTCCACTACAGTTACTGGGTCGTCATGAAGGTAAAGTTCTGGTTGCAGATGAGCGGTACGATGCCGACAGAAGTGCATGTCACATGACTTAGTGGCCGAAAACTGGAAACTGTGGGCTAGAGACCATGACTGCATCTTCTGAATTGCTCCCTGTAGGCGCCACTCAGCAACACCCGTACTGGTGGAGCAGTACGAAATGCAGAAGTCGTCTGCATACGGAGAAGGTGAGATGGACGACTCAGCACCTGCTGCTAGTCAATTAATCGTCACCAAAAGCAGAGAAACACTTAGTACATCGCCCTGTGGGAGCCCATTCTCCCGGATATGGAGCGAACTATGAGAGGCACTAACTCTGACACCGAAAGTGCCAGGTGAAAGGAAATTCTGGATAAAAATCAAGAGCATGCCTCGGAGATCCCCTCGTATAATGTAGGAATGATATGTTGCCAGATGGTGTCGTATACTTTTCGTAAATCAAAAAAGTCGGCAACCAGGTGTTGGCAGCTGGAAAAGGCTTTTCAGATGATAGGCTCAAGTGACAAGATTATCAGTGGTAGAGCAACCCTAGTGGAAGCTGCCCTGACATGAAGCCAGTAGGCCACTTGACTCCGGGACCCAACCCAACTGCCGATACACCATACATTCCAGCAGCATACAAATAACGTTGGTGAGGCTGATTGAGCGACAGCTATCCACATCAAGTGGGTTTTTAGTGGGTTTGAGCACTGGAATGATGGTGCTCTCCCGCCATTGCAATATAAAGATGCCATCGCACCAGATTCCGTTGAAGACAAGGAGATGACGCTTGTAGTCAGATGATAGATGTTTAATCATCTGTGAATCTGATCTGGTCCAGTAGCTGTGTCAGGGTGATGTGCAAGGCACTGAGGATCTCGCACTCTGTAAATGGTGCGTTATAGAATTCACTTTGGAGTGTAGTGAACGAGAGATCTTGTCCTTCCAGCAGCCATTTGAGAGTGCGAAAGCCTGTTAGTTCTCTGATGCAGAGGCCCGAGCATAGTGCTCAGCAAAGCGCTTGGCAATCACTTTTGTGTCGGTAGATAACACGCCATTTATGTTAACACTGGCAACACCTTTTGGAGTCAGGTACCTGAAAACAAGTTTGATTTTGGCCCAGACTTGGGAAGATGATGTACCGCACCCAATAGTCAAAACATACCTCTCGAAACTCTCCTGCTTCCGTTGTTTGATAATTAGGTGAACATAGGCATGGAGCCATTTGAAGGCTATGAGGTGCACCAGAGAAGGGTGCAACTTACGCCGCTGCAGAGCTAGCCAACGCTTCTCAATTGCTTCAGTGACTTCCGGCGACCACCAAGGGACTGCCTTTCGCTGGGACACCCTGAAGAGCGAGGGATCGTGTTTTCTGCCACAGAAACGATTGTTGTAATTACCTGCTCAACCATCACATCGATGTTGCCGTATGGGGAAGATTCAATGGTGACAGCAGAGGTGAAAGTTTCCCAGTCCACCTTGTTTAAAGCCCATCTGGGCAGGCGTCCATGGGCCTGATGCCAGGGCAGTGGCAGGAAGATGGGGAAGTGGTCACTACCGCACAGGTCGTCATGTGCTCTCCAGCAGATAGATGGGAGAAGTCCTTGGCTGCCAATTGACAAATCAATTACCAAATAACTACCATGAGCCACACTGAAATGTGTGGCGGCCCCAGTATTTAAGACGCAGAGGTCGAACTGAGACCGTAAAGTTTCAACGTCTCTGCCTCAGCCAGTAAGCACAGGGCCTTTGGATTTCTCACTGGGTTCCCTGGCTGGGAGAACTTCACTGATTCAGTCTCCGGGACTGAGGATGAGTGTGAAGCCCTATGACCAACTTCTTTTGGGCTCTTCAGCCAATGTTGAGTATCATCTTTCCCACTAGCAGAAACCCGGGAAGGCAGTGACCCCTTCCTAGCAAGAGGATCCAAAGAAGACTTACGTTTCTCCAGCTCAGAAGTGGGTACCGATGTCCAGAACAGTTTGTGTGTGTGTGTGTGTGTGTGTGTGTGTGTGTGTGTGTGTGTGTGTGTGTGTGTGTGTGGCAAGGGGGGGGTTGCTCCCATAGTAGGTGGTGCGAGACCAACAGGGAGAGAAGTGCCCCGCACCATCAAGGGGGCAGGTGTAGCCTTCTGGTTCTGAGAGGCAACAACTGTTCTCATAGTGGCTGTGTAAGAGGTCACAGCTAAAGGATGTAGGTGCTCAAATTTCCTCTTAGCCTCAGTCGGTCCAGGGTCTTATATTCCACGAATTTCCTCTCTTCCTGTAAAATCCTCACGATCAAGGTGAATAATGCTCTCCACAGTTGACACAGATGGGTGGCAGGGCACATGGAGTATTGGGATGTGATAGACATTCACAATATCGACATGTGACACGAAGTACAGCAGGCAGACATATGGCCGCTTCCAGCACTTAAAGCACCTCATCGGGGGATGTATATATGGCTTGACGTCAAAGCGGTAGACTATCACCTTCACCTTCTCAGGCAATTTATCACCCTCGAAGGCCAAGATGAAGGCACCAGTGGGAAACTGATTATTCCTCGGACCCTGATGGATGCGGCAGATGAAATGAACACATCGCCGCTCTAAACTGGCATGCAGCTCGTTGTCAGACTGCAACACTAGGTATACATCTACATTTATACTCCACAAGCCACCCAACGGTGTGTGGCGGAGGGCACTTTATGTGCCACTGTCATTACCTCCCTTTTCTATTCCAATCCCTGTGGAATGTAATACCCTGGACCAGATTTAAGATCTTATGGAGTGTGATGGAAACAGAAACATCCCCCAATTTGTCACAAGCGAGTTATACCTGTGATTGGGCAGAGGATGCTGTTTTTGTAAGGACTGACCCAGAGCGCATTTTGGACAAACCCTCCACCTTCCTGAACTTGTCACCCAAATGCTCCACGAAAAATTGAGGTTTCATGGACATCAAAGATTCCCCATGAACTCTTGTACATACGAGGTACTGGGGCGAATAAGCTTCACTGCCATCTTTAGCCTGGCGCTCCTGCCATGATGTGGCCAGGGAGGGGGACGATTTGGGCTCATATTTCTTAGCAATGAAGTTAGACTTTTCCCACTGAAAGTCATGGAGTGTCATCTGCCCTGATGCCACCAACCCAATGCCACCCACTCCCAACAGGGGCCCTCCCCACAGGTGCCATCCAGCCTCAGCAAGAATCACCTGGCAGGATCGCCATTGCTGGGAGTCCCGATGCCCTAGGGAGATGGCCATCTACTCCATGGCATATGTGGGGAGTTAATGGCGCAGACATCAGCAGAGTGATCCCTGTGTTGTCGGGGGACACTGCAGCCAACAGGGTACACACACATTCGACTAGATACCGTGCTGGATATGAGGTGCAAAGAAGTCCATGGTCACCATAGGCGCAGAAAGTGACTCTACATAGTGCATGGTGGAAACGCACCCAGGAGGGTGTCTCATCCAAGATATGCAGAATGGGCAGGACTGCAATGCGATGACGAAAATGTGTGTTAAAGATCTCAATGCACGATGGACACAATGCACCATGTAAGGCACCCTTCCCCACTTGGCTCGCTCTTCAGGAAAGTTTAGAAAGATGGTCAAATCAGACAGGGGACCATCACAAAGGCCAGGACATATGAGACTCCTTTTAGTCGCCTCTTATGACAGGCCAGAATACCTCGGGCATATTCTAACCACCGGACTTGCAGAGTTGGGGAGGGGGGGCAGAAGGGATGGTGTGCTTCAGTCACTGAGCAGCAGAAGTGGGTGAGGAAGTTGCCCAACAAGCTGCGAGAGTCTTCCCTGGTGACACTGAATGATGGAGGGATGTAAGTGGTGCAAAGGGAGAAGGTCAAATGGGGAAGGCAAAGGCGAACTGGAACAGCTTGAAGACGGGGAGTCAGGGAGATGGCTTTACTATGAACATCATCCGGTATGAGCAGCTTGACTCCCCAATAGATGAGCTTGGGCAAAGTCAAATCAGACCAGGAAGAAATGAAAAATCTCAATGCAGTTATGAGGACACAATTTTGTTTCCTGAGAGCAGAATACAAGTGGATGCTGCAATTCTAAAAGCAGCCCTAAATCCTCTTTGTTGGATTGAAGGCCACGAACATCCATTCAGGGAGTCATGATAAGGAAACAATGAATGGATGTCACCTCAGAGGATGGCAATCCATCCTGTCAAGACTCATTGCTACAGGGCACAGAGCCATGACAATCGTGTTCCATTCAGTCTACAGACGTGTCGGCTTTGTTGTGCAGACAGCTTGCAGAGTTCAATACACAGAAATGGTTAGTGGTGCACACTCGAGACACAAAGGCCAGCCAGGCCACGGTGTCACATGGCGACACCACCAAAGAGGCTCTTTGAATTGGCGAAGGAGAAGACCATTTGCCTTTCTTGGACTTCTTCGGACCTTTCTGGCTAGCAGATGAAGACTCAGGCTGTGGTTGGCAGGAGAGTCATACGAGTTCTTCACGGGAGTATTCCTGCTGTCCTTCCTGGCCTGCCGGTTGTATAACTGGTGACTTCACCCTGTGTGGCCAGAGTTGGATGGCTTGTTGCACAACTGGAAGAAGGAATAGCCATGCTACCCTAACACTGGGCAATTTCACAACCTCAGAGTAGAATTTAAGGTCTCAGGTTTGCATGGAGCGAGATTTAGCAAGAACGGTACTCAAAGTACCAGACTGCTGAAGACAGGGTTTGAGACTAGCCAGAAACTTTCGAGCGACCAGCTAAGATACATTTCTTTCAGCTAGATCTCCTGGACACCCCACTCATAAAGATACATGGGGCTATCTCAAGAGGAGCAGCATGGTGGCCATTTCTGTTTATACAGCAGGGAGGAAGAGAACAATTGCCCTTGTGTGCATCCCCACCATAGGTTAAACATTTGGCCAGGTGTCAACAAGACATTCGAGTGATTGAAACAATGAGACAGGTAGCAGCACATCAGATTCAGAATACATGGTTGGACTGTGATAACTTCATAGCCTGCTTTGATCTTTGACGGAAGCACCAATCTATCAATGGTGAGAGAGACAGAGAGAGAGAGAGAGAGAGAGAGAGAGAGAGAGAGAGAGAGTGTGTTTTTGTTTCTTTTAGGGCGCAAAACTGCTATGGTCATTAGCGCCCGGTCCGTGACTTAGGAAACAGTAAAACACCGAAATTGAAAACCAGCAGCAATGGGAACGAAAGTCATAAAATTGGAGAAACTAAAAGCAGAAGGAAGGCTTAAAAATCCACTACAGAAAGGGGTTGGTTGTCCCCAAAGAAAGCTTCAAATGACTGACGTCATTTCACTGGCACTAATAAACTCGACAACGCGGTCGGCTGAGCGCGTGTCATCTGCTAAAATCGACGATATATCAGGCCATAGCTGTAGATGGGAGCGTAACGGATTAAAATAGGGGCACTCAATTAAAAGGTGTCTTACCGTCCACAACTGAGAGCGGTGGGGACAGAGTGGGGGGAGGATCGCCGCTTAAGAGATGTCGATGGGTGAAAAGACAGTGCCCTATCTGGAGTCTAGTTAAAATTACCTCCTCCCGACGACGCGTTCGGGAGGAAGAGGTCCAAGCACAAGGAAGAGCTTTCACGTCCCGCAATTTATTATGGGTAAGTGTCGACCAATGCCTGTGCCATAAATGAACAACACGTCGACATAAAACGCTCCGTAGATCGGCGAAGGGAATCGATTGAATAGCTGGCCGAAGAAGAGAGACTGCAGCGTCGGCTGCAATATCGGCCGCCTCATTTCCACAGATACCAACGTGTCCTGGGAGCCAGAGGAACGCCACCGAGACGCCCCCCAGGTGGAGCAAGCGCAGACAGTCCTGAATCCGGTGGACCAGAGGGTGCACAGGATAAAGAGCTTGGAGACTGAGGAGAGAGCTGAGAGAATATGAGCAGATAACGTACTGTAGCCGCTGATGGCGGCGGATGTAGTGGACAGCCTGGAGAACAGCGTAAAGCTCCGCAGTATAAACCGAACACTGGTCGGGAAGCCGAAAGTGATTCGGGGTGTCGCCAACTATATAGACACTCCCTACACCTAACGATGTTTTCGAGCCGTCGGTGTAAATAAATGTGGCGTCCGTCATTTGTGCACATAGAGCAGCAAATGCCCGACGATAAACAAGTGAAGGGGTACCATCCTTGGGAAATCGACAAAGGTCACGGAGCAGGCAGATCCGGGGACAGAGCCAAGGCGGTGCTGTACCCCAAGTTGTCAAGAAGGTTTTAGGAAAGTGGAAGGAAAGAGAATGGAGCAGTTGACGGAAGCCGACTCCCGGTGGTAGTAGGGAAGAGGGGCGGCCTGCATACCCTACATCAAAGGAGGCGTCGAAAAAAAGGTCATGGGCTGGATTAGCAGGCATGGAAGACAGATGGCTAGCATAACGACTCAGAAGGACTACTCGCCGATTGGACAGCGGAGGTTCAGGAGTCTCAGCATAAAGGCTTTCCACAGGGCTGGTGTAAAAAGCTCCAGACACTAAAAGTAATCCACAGTGGTGGATAGAGTCGAGACGCCGAAGAATAGACGGCCGAGCAGAGGAGTAGACTATGCTTCCATTGTCCAATTTCGAGCGCACTAAGGCGCGATAGAGGCGGATAAGGACCACTCGGTCCGCTCCCCAGGAGGTACCATTCAGGACACGGAGGGTGTTAAGGGATCGCAGACAGCGAGCCAATAGATAGGAAACGTGGGAGGACCAGCACAGTTTTCTGTCAAACATAAGACCCAAGAATTTAGCGACGTTTGAAAACGGAAGGTTGACAGGACCTAGATGTAAGGAGGGCGGAAGAAACTCCTTACGTCGCCAAAAATTAACACAAACGGTCTTACTGGGAGAAAAACGGAAGCCGGTTTCGATGCTCCAAGAGTGGAGGCGATCGAGACATCCTTGAAGACGTCGTTCAAGAAGGCTGGTCCGTTGAGAGCTGTAGTAGATTGCAAAATCGTCCACAAAGAGGGAGCCCGAGACATGAGGAAGGTGACAATCCATAATTGGATTTATGGCAATGGCAAACAGTACAACACTCAGCACGGAGCCCTGGGGTATCCCGTTTTCTTGGGAGAAAGTACGGGAGAGAATAGTGTTCACCCGCACCCTAAATGTGCACTCTGCCATAAATTCGCGAAGAAAAAGGGGCAGCCGACCTCGAAAGCCCCAAGAGAACAGTGTGCGGAGGATGCCTGTCCTCCAACAGGTATCGTATGCTCTCTCCAGATCAAAAAAAATTGCTACTGTTTGGCGTTTCCGGAGAAAATTGTTCATGACATAAGTGGAGAGAGCAACAAGATGGTCAACTGCAGAACGATGCTTTCGGAATCCCCATTGGGCAGGTGTTAAAAAACTGTGGGATTCCAGCCACCACGCTAAACGGTAATTCACCATACGCTCCAAAACCTTACAGACACTACTCGTGAGAGAAATGGGGCGATAGCTAGAGGGGAGATGTTTGTCCTTTCCAGGTTTCGGAACAGGAACGACGATAGCTTCCCGCCATCGTCTGGGAAAAGTACTGTCGGTCCAAATTCGATTATAAAGGCGAAGGAGGTAACGCAGACTATGGGTTGATAAATGGAGCAACATTTGGACGTGGATACCATCCGGTCCTGGGGCGGAGGAGCGAGAAGAAGAGAGTGCATGTTGGAGTTCCCGCATGGAGAAAACAGTATTGTAGCTTTCGCGATTTTGAGAGGAGAAAGCAAGCGGTCGCAATTCCGCTGCACGTTTCTTCGGGAGAAACGCTGGCGGGTAATTTGAAGAGCTCGAAGTCTCAGCAAAGTGCTGACCGAACGAGTTAGAAATTGCGACGGGGTCCACTAATGTGTCATGCGCGACAGTGAGCCCAGAGACCGGGGAGAAACTACGCGCGCCTGAGAACCGTCGAAGCCGACTCCACACTTCCAAGGAGGGAGTGAAGGTGTTAAATGAGCTAATAAAGAATTTCCAGCTTGCCTTCTTGCTATCGCGGATGACACGACGGCATCGCGCTCGGAACTGCTTATAGCGGATACAGTTGGCCAAAGTAGGATGGTGGCGGAAAACGCGGAGAGCACGTCGCCGCTCACGTATTGCATCACGACATGCCTCGTTCCACCAAGGAACTGGGGGGGGGGGGGGGGGGGCGCCGGGGAAATTCGGAGGTGCGTGGTATTGAATGTTCTGCAGCTATAAGAATAACGTCGGTAATATGTGTGACCTCTTCGTCGACGCGGGGAAAGTGACCGTCATCGAATGTCGCTAGAGACGAAAAAAGTGTCCAATCAGCTTGGGCAAACTTCCAGCGTCGCGAGCGCATGTAAGGCAGTTGAGGCTGCAGTCTAAGGACACATGGAAAGTGGTCACTCGAGTGTGTATCATCAAGGGCGAACCATTCGAAGCGCCGAACTAGCGGAACAGTACCGACCGCAAGGTCCAAATGAGATAAATTTGTCGTGGAGGCAGACAAAAATGTAGGGACCCCAGTGTTGAGGCAAACTAGATCTGCTTGGTGGAAGACGTCTAGCAATAGTGAGCCACGTGGACAAGGATGTGGAGATCCCCAAAGCGGGTGGTGGGCATTGAAGTCCCCATCCAGCAAATATGGGGGTGGAAGCTGACCACGAAAATGAAGGAGATCAGCTCGTGCCATTGGTGTGGACGATGGAATGTATACAGTACAAAGAGAGAACGTGTATCCGGAAAGGGAAAGACGGACGGCGACAGCTTGGAAGGAAGTGTTTAAGTGGATTGGGTGATAATGGAGAGTTTCATGGAGAAGAATCATAAGTTCTCCATGTGCTGGAGTGCCTTCAACAGAGGGGAGATCATATCGGACGGACTGAAAATGAGGGAGAACAAAGCGGTCATGGGGATGCAGCTTTGTTTCCTGCAGACAGAAGATGACCGGCGAGTAAGATCATAAGAGGATCGACAATTCATCCCGATTGGCTCTAATACCGCGGATATTCCAGTGGATAATGGACATAAGGTGAACAGAAAATGGAGGAATGTGACCAAGGTCGCTGTCAACTCAACGACTGCTCAGAGCTTGCGACCGACAGCATGGAATGGCATTCAGCCGAAGGCAGAAGATCCTGATCCGTAGGTTGGTCAGGAGCAGCTCCTGCCACCAGCGATCGGCCGGTTCATCGACCGCCAGCAGTGCGCCTCGGAGACACAGAAGACGGCCGAGGGCCATTTCCGCCAGGTGGTGCTGTAGATGTGACACGCCTTGGCGGAGAAGGAGAGGAACTGGGTTTCTTTGTAGCCTTATTGGAAGTATGATGTTTAGATGAAGGACGAACCAATGGTTGGGAAGTTGCGGTACGTAAAAACTCTTCACGAGTATGCTCTTTTTTCGAAGTCTTGGTGTCTGACTTTTGGGCTCGAGATTTAGCACAACTTGACGAAGGGTGAGCCAGAGAGTGGGCAGGCGAAAGTGGTGAGGTTGAACGGGCGATCTTTGCGCTGGCCGATCTGACGACCGTGGCACTAAAGGCGAGGTCGCAAGTCTGCGTGGCCGCCTCCTTGGTTGGCCGAGGAGAAGCAAGGACAGTGCTGTATTTGCCTGTCTGAGGCACGGTGGGCTGTCGACTGGCGAATAATTTTCGAGCAGCAAAGGTCGACACCTTTTTCTTCACTCTAAATTCCTGGATGAGCTTTTCGTCCTTAAAAACGGGGCAATCTCGAGAGGAAGCAGCGTGGTCACCCATACAGTTGATGCAGCGAGGGGATGGAGGTGGACAAGCACCCTCATGGGCATCCTTGCCACACGTAACACATTTGGCCGGATTGGAACAGGACTGGCTGGTGTGATTGAACCGCTGACACCGATAGCAACGCGTAGGGTTTGGGACGTAAGGGCGAACGGAAATTATCTCATAGCCTGCTTTGATTTTCGATGGGAGTTGAACTTTGTCAAATGTCAAGAAGACATTGCGGGTTGGAATGATGTTCGTGTCAACCCTTTTCATAACCCTATGAACAGCCGTTATGCCCTGGTCAGACAGGTAGTGCTGAATTTCTTCGTCAGACAATCCATCGAGGGAGCGTGTATAAACGACTCCATGCGAGGAATTTAAAGTACGATGAGGTTCCACCCGGACAGGGAAGGTGTGTCGTAGTGAGGTACGCAGCAATTTTTGTGCCTGGAGGGCACTGACTGTTTCTAACAACAGGGTGCCATTCCGTAATCTGGAACAACACTTTACAGGACCTGCAATTGCGTCGACACCTTTCTGAATAATGAAAGGGTTGACCGTAGAGAAGTCGTGACCTTCGTCAGACAGAGAAACAAGAAGGAACTGTGGCAACGATGGAAGAACTGTCTGTGGCTGAGACTCAGTGAACTTATGCTTGTGAGTAGACATAGTGGAAGGTGAGGAAACCATTGCGGAAGAATCCCCCATGATTACCGGCGTCTTCAATGGCGCGCTCCTCCCTTGTGGGAGCCCTCTCTGAGGGCACTCCCGCCTTATGTGATTGTTCACACCTCAGGTCACACCTCCCGACAAACGGACGGAGGGACCAATCGGCACTTTCGGAAGGTATCAGCTCGGGTAATCACCCCTCCCTGAGCCTGGCCGTTACCAGGGGGTGCGTACGTGTCCTACCTGTCTACCCGGGGCGGGGAATTACGCGTTACCCCGTCACCGGCTACGCATGGAAGTGCGTGGGTCGGCCTTCAGACATGCACAGGGAGGAAAAAAGAGAAAGGGAAAGGAAAGGAGAGGGGTCTCAAACGCCGCAGCGGAGAAAAGGGCAAAGAGAAGAGGGAAGGAAAAGAGAAGGACAGAGGAAGGACGAAGACTTGCAAGTATAGAAAGCAAGGAATTTGTAACAGTTTCGAGCATCCGTCTCCGGACGTAGGCACAAACCATACTCCCAGAGGGGGAGAAAGGGAAGGAAAGAGCCAGGGATGAGGGGGGGGGGGGGGGCGAATATGGGGGACGGGGAAGGATTCGGAAAGGGAGGGTATGCAGCCCAGAAAGGAAGGAGGGCCACATTAGCTCGGGGCCCCGTGCTCGCTTCGCACGTATCCACAAAAGAGTTGTGGACCCCCTGGGGTGTGTGTGTGTGTGTGTGTGTGTGTGTGTGTGTGTGTGTGTGTGGCTGTGTGTGGCTGTGTGTGGGTGTGCGCGTGCATGCACACTAAGGAGGCACCTACCTCTTTCATCACCAGATTGACGGCAATGGCACCCTGGCCAGAGTGGTACGTTTGGATTTCGGCCTTGTTCAGACCATCCAGCAGCCTACTGTACACACCAACACAGAAGAGTTCAGAGTTCTATGGGCCTCAACACAAACAGGATGTCGCTGAGAAGCAAAGCAGCAAGCAGTCGTCATGCTTGAGAATCAGAAGCAGTTTCCAAAAGCAAAGTGCTATTCCGCAAAATGAGAGCAGGACATCACAGGGCTTGCAATTGCATCAACACCTTTCTGAATTAGAAATAGATTTACTATTGTGAAGGACTGACCATCTTCAGCAAGTGAAACCACGAAGAGTAGACAACATTCCATTAGAACTACTGATAGCCTGATAGACAGGCGAAATACCCTCAGATTTCAAGAAGAGTACAATAATTCCAATCACAAAGAAAGCAGGTGTTTGAAAATTGCCAAGCTGACAGTTTAATAAGTCACAGCTGCAAAATATTAACACGAATTCCTTACAGATGACTGGAAAAGCAGGTAGAGGCTGACCTCAGGGAAGATCAGTTTGGATTCTGTACAAATGTTGGAACACGCGAGGCAATACTGAACCTACGACTTATCCAAATCTGCATCACCTGAGTCTACATGGATACTCCTCAAATGACGTGTAAGTGTTTGGCAGAGAGTTCACTGAACGTAGAAGATAGATTTATGAAAGGCAAACCAGCATTTGTAGACTTACAGAAACCTTTTGACAATGTTGACGAACACTGTCAAATTTTGAAGGTGGCAGGGGTCAAATACAGGGAACAAAAAGGTATTTACAATTTGTACAGAAACCAGATGGCAGTTATGAGTCATGTGGCATGAAAGGGAAGTAATGGTTGGGAAGGCAGTGGGACAGAGTTGTAGCCTATCACTGATGCTATTTGATCAGCATATTAAGCAAGCAGGAAAGGAAACAAAATAAAAATTAGGAGTAGGAATTAAAATCCATGGATAAGAAACAAAAACTTCGATGTCTGCCGATAACATTGTAAATCTGTCAGAGACAGCAAAGGACCTGGAAGAGCAACTGAACAGAATGGACAGTGTCTTGAAAGGAGGATACAAGATGAACATCTACAAAAGCAAAATGAGGATAATGGAACGTAGTCGAATTAAATCAGGTGATGCTGATGGAATTAGGTTAGTAAATGAGACACTCAAAGTAGTAGGTGAGTTTTGCTATTTGGGGAGGAAAATAAATGATGATGGTCGAAGCAGGGAGAATGTAAGATATAAGATGGCAATGGCAAGGAAAGCGTTTCTGCAGAAGAGAAATTTGCTAACATCAAGTATAGATTTAAGTGTCAGGAAGTCCTTTCTGATGAATTTGTATGGAGCGTAGCCATGTATGGAAGTGAAACATGGACAATAAGGAATGTAGACAAGAAGAGAATAGAAACTTTTGAAATGTGGTGCTACAAAGAATGCTGAAGGTTACAGGTGTAGAGAACCTAACTAATGATGAGGTACTGAATAGAAATGGGGAGAAGAGAAATTTGTGGCACAACTTGACTAGAAGAAGGGATCAGTGGGCAGGACATGTTCAGAGGCATCAAGGGCTCACCAATTTAAAATTGGAGGGTAGCGTGGAGGCTAAAAATCACAGAGGAAGACCAAGAGATGAATACACTAAGCAGATTTGTAAGGATGTAGGTTGCAGTACGTACTGGGAGATGAAAAAGATTGCACAGGATAGATTAGCATGGAGAGCTGCATGAAACCAGTCTCTGGACTGAAGACAACAACAACAACAAACAACAGACATTGATTGTGAAGATGATTGGCTCATTGTGAGGAAATCTCCACCCCCAATGACTGCAAGTGCCTCCAAGGGCACGCTCTTTTCAACTAGAGGTCACACTCGCCCTAGGTGATTGTTCATACCTCAGGTCACACCTCCCAACAGGTCACGCCTCCCAACAGGTCATGCCTCCCAAACATCTGATAGGGAGACCAACTGGCAATTCGGAAAGTTAGCAGCTCAGGCAATCTCCCGTCCCTGAGCCTGGCTTGTGCTTCTGAACCCTACATGTTGAACCAGGGCTGGGAATTACACATTATCAAGTCACCTGTTATGTGTCACACAGATGGGCCGGCCATCAGGAGCACACTGGGAAGAAAAATAACAATAGGAGCCTCAAATACCAAAGTGGAGAAGGATAGGTGAAGGTGAATGAAGAACGGAAAAGGGAACAAAAAACGGTGTGAGATTGTCCCTGTGTCAGCTGTGGACAATGCAGAACATTACCAGAAACACCACAGACTTGTTCCCCATGGGAGCAGAAAAAGAGTACCAAGAGGAGAGACATGCAGCACCAAAGGGAAAAGATGCTGTAAAGTCTGGGGTCCCATCATAGTCAAGCACAAACCCACCACAGTGGCGAGACAGGGGTGGGAGGAGGGGGGGGGGGCTCCTCACAAAGGGAGCCAATCCACACAGCTAAGTCAGTCATCAGGATCAGGATAAGCTGGACACAGCTCAACCGTTCCTGCTGCTGCTGGAAATGAATTACTCTACACTAAAGCTTTTCCGTAATTTTTCTTTTTTCGTCATAAAGCAGCCTACTGTGATTCGGAAATTAAAAAGGGTACCAGCAAGGCTGATTTGTACCTGCAAACAAAGCAAAATTTAATTATGTAACCAACTTTTTTAAAGACTGCCACTCATATGTAGCAGAGTACAGATACAAATATAACAGAGGGAAACATTCCACGTGGAAAAATATATCTAAAAAGAAAGATGATGAGACTTACCAAACAAAAGCGCTGGCAGGTCGATAGACACACAAACAAACACAAATATACACACAAAATTCAAGCTTTCACAACAAACTGTTGCCTCATCAGGAAAGAGGGAAGGAGAGGGAAAGATGAAAGGATGTGGTTTTAAGGGAGAGGATAAGGAGTCATTCCAATCCCGGGAGCGGAAAGACTTACCTTAGGGGGAAAAAAGGACAGGTATACACTCGCACACACACACATATCCATCCACACATACAGACACAAGCAGGCATATTTAAAGACCAACACAAATATACACACAAAATTCAAGCTTTCGCAACAAACTGTTGCCTCATCAGGAAAGAGGGAAGGAGAGGGAAAGATGAAAGGATGTGGGTTTTAAGGGAGAGGATAAGGAGTCATTCCAATCCCGGGAGCGGAAAGACTTACCTTAGGGGGAAAAAAGGACAGGTATACACTCGCGCACACACACACACATATCCATCCACACATACAGACACAAGCAGACATATTTAAATATGTCTGCTTGTGTCTGTATGTGTGGATGGATATGTGTGTGTGTGCGAGTGTATACCTGTCCTTTTTTCCCCCTAAGGTAAGTCTTTCCGCTCCCGGGATTGGAATGACTCCTTATCCTCTCCCTTAAAACCCACATCCTTTCATCTTTCCCTCTCCTTCCCTCTTTCCTGATGAGGCAACAGTTTGTTGCGAAAGCTTGAATTTTGTGTGTATATTTGTGTTTGTTTGTGTGTCTATCGACCTGCCAGCGCTTTTGTTTGGTAAGTCTCATCATCTTTCTTTTTAGATATAGAGTACAGATACAGATGTATAAACAGAATGAAGATTAATCATGGGTATGTCCATGCACCAGATGGCTGCAACAAAAACAGTATAGGAAAGGTAATCATTTTACATTGAACACTAACAAGAACACCTTGTTTTGTTACAGATTTTACCAAAAGGGTATTTTCATATATGCTGAGTAACTTAAGAGTCATGGGTAGACACTGGATGTGGTTAAGCACCAAGTCTTATGCATTGCAATTGTCTCAGTAAAGTTGTCATAGCAATAGGCCCTGCTGCCTTCAAATTCAAACTGGTGATCATCTGACTCACAGTAGTATGTTGATCACCCCACATAGCCCTTTTCTAGGTCCCACTTCTTCATCGAACACTTGAGGTCACCTTTACATTTATTTCTTTGTGATAGTGAGTATCTGCCCTAAATGCGATTCATGTCAAAAACCCAAAATCTTGTGTAATCTCCAACAGATGATGACAGTTCTTCCAATAACTGTAATCTTACATTCAATGTTTGGTCCACTTACTGTGTACTGCCATATTCAATTCTTATTTGTCTGCAGCACATAGCAGATCACAGCCACAGTTGCACTGCATTTTGGAAATACTGTCATCCTCCGTTCAGTGTCGGTCACCTGGAAACACAGTGCCATATTCTGTACTCATTAGTATGCAAGCAACTGTTCAGGTACTGTGTCTACAGCACTAGTACCTTTGAGAAAAGAGACATCTAGTTATGGCATGGGCTATTCCACAGTACTGCCACGTTTATGCTTTACAAACAGAATTGTGTTGACATAACGATGAAAACTGTGGTATCTGTAAAAAGCAAAGCATGCAACACCCTAGACATCTGCATGTCAATCACTTCAAAACACAAATGAAGACAGGCACTGTGGCAATGTTCTTTAGACAAGATTGCTCTGGCAGTACCTGATCATACGACAACATATATAAATCTACGCTTTGTGAAAATAAGCCACTTGCCACTTCAGTAATATGCCTCATATTTTCATAAACATCTGTTTGATAAGTCGATTTGGAAATTGTGTTACATTGTTTATGCATGATAATTTGTTCACACAGGTGTAGTGAAAAAAGGAATTTCATTCAGGGAACAAATTTCCTCAGAAGTGGAGGATGTGCATCATATTGGGGCTGAAGAAGAATAGTGGTAACCTATCTTAAGATGTCAGCTATCTTACACTAAAGCTGTTCACACTGTTGAGCTGTTGTACAGCAGCTTCATGCATGGTAACCACATGAGATGAAATTACCTACCACCTATTAGAACCGTAAATGTATTAACATTGGTAAGAGTGCTCTAATATCACAATGGGGCTCCACAGCTCGTAGGTTTGATGCTACTTTCATACTTACTTTTATATTTTTGTTGATGACAGCATGTGTTGGCATATATGACTGAAAATAATGGTTAAGAAAGCTGAATTTAAATCTTATACTGGTTAATAGCTGTAAAATTAATATAAAAAACAAATGACGCATAATGTCCCTAGTAAGTTGTTTCTTAAATTTATTGTAAATTAAATGCACCTGTGGCAAGCTGTCCATCTAACGTTCATGGTGCAACAAAAGTATCTTACTGATTTTCCTATCATGACATGCACTGAAGCTGTCATCCAGTGTGACAGTACAGTAGAGGAAAAGAGAAGGAAAATTCATTGTGTAGTAGGATCTGAACCACAAACCTCATCTGTTATACTAAATGAGGTGTAATCTTTTCTACAGATTTAAATTTGTCGATACATGTGCAACAAATGCCACCATGAGAAATAGTTTCTGGATGGGATACCCAGCACTTTAAATAACAGCAGCCGCAGTCTGTTTTCCTACCCCCTTGTAGGACTGTTTGCTAGCTCTGCTATCCATTTCTCTTCAACATAAGCTGTTAACCTCTAGCAAAGTTGGTACTTTTTTGGATTGTTCATAAGCTCACAGAATTTCTGCCATACAACACATTTATCACATTGCCCAGGAATTTATGTTGTGTACATGTTACTGCTTTTCCTTTGGCATAGATATTCCGATTCCACTCATCCCAGTATTACGTACTCTTGCCATAGCTTGCATACAGAGAATTAGACATTTAATATCTGTTTTGTGTATTCTTTCACCCTTTGCCTCTGCAATGTCATTGCTTTCTCATCAACAAAAAAATTTAATTTTGTTAACAACAAATTTCCACCACCCCATAGCATTGAGCACAACTTTAACTGGAACATGGCTGTGTCTAGTCATAAGAAATAGTTTATTCCTACTACTGCTTGGTATGTGCTTCATATTGCTGACTAATACATTTTTTTTCAATGTGGTAGCTGGAATACAATTGCTACATGACACTGTAATTAGACAGGTATGTCATTCTGCCTGCAAAGGAGCTCATAGGTGTACTGCACACCTTGAGGAGAAGTTGATGGGCAGAGAGAAAGGGCAAGGATGAGACAGGCAGAGAGAGTAGGTGACAAGATGGAAAAATAGTGGGCGAGGGGGAGACAAAAAGAGTGGCAAAGGAGGAGATGGAATGAACGTGGGAGGAGAAGATGGACTAACAGATTGGAATAAATACCTACCCCAGCAATGCCACGAACTCAGCTGGTTACCAATATACTGCTGATCTCTAGAAAACTCACAATCTATGTTTATTTCAATTAGCTTTCAACTAGCCGATAACTTTTCTCAATCTACATGCAATATTAGTGATGTAAATGCTTGCAATATTCTCAAGATCATCCCACACGAAATTTAGTCTGGGATCCTCACTGATACAATCACTGTGACAAGATACTCCCAACAGAACTTCAAGAAAATAACAAATATGTTCGAATTAATACAGCTTGTGCAAATCTGTAATACAAAGATATAATTTGCTGATCAGCTTTTCTAACCCACATTCCCATGATTCCACCTTGTGGTACATTTCACTGTGCTCTTTGCAGAGACACTAAAAACTCTCTGCTACACTGTTACTTCACAGCACAGCCAGCACAGCACAACACATACTGACTCTGACCATCGTCTGGTGACCCAAGTATGCCTCACGTTGCAGTGTTGTGCTTTTTCTATCCACACACCTTTTATCACACGTCTTCAGCCTTCACCCGCCTATTGTTGCCCGCATTTATCAACTTAACTTCTTCTCACACTCACAGCTTTAGTGCAAATGAGTTCAGGCATTTGACACCCATTTCTGGGCAATGTATTATTGTTCTGGTAATCTTTGACTTCTCCTCCTCTCCAATCAACAGTAGTGTCTTGCACTGGACCCAAGATAACATCCAAGATTTTCACCCGTCAAAAATTATTTTGCATTGACTGCCTGTGTGACAATCAAGGACCTGGTTCTAGAAAGCAACACGGTAATTTAATTGAACTCTATTTAGACTTACTTTAGGACTGGCAACTAGAAATGAAATAGTGTAGTGATACATGCAAAGACTGCAGAGCATACATTCAGTCTATCCCAAGGGATATACCTTCACCACACTGCCAATATATTTCCCAAGTGCAGTACAGTTCAGTTTTAGGCAGCTCGCTGTCCTATGGAAGCATTCACTGCACTATGGTATTTTGTTTGCATTCATTTCATATACTTCTAGTTGCAATGTTACCTGTCATTACTGTTAGCAGTTGTGGACTGTGCAGTGCTTAATGCTAAAAGCCAGTTCAGCAGATGTTATTCAGTGGATATATCAATACTTTCCTAACATTTGTAAACTTAGAGGAAGCTTTTACAATTTTGACTGGAATACCCTCTTTCAAATTCTGAAGGTGGTACAGGGAGCGAAAGGCTATTTACAATTTGTACAGAAAACAGATGGCAGTTATAAGAGTTGAGGGGCATGAAAGGGAAGCAGTGGTTGGGAAAGGAGTGATACAAGGTTGCAGCCTCTCCCCGATGCTATTCAATCTGTATATTGAGCAAGCAGTAAAGGAAACAAAAGAAAAATTCAGAGTAGGTATTAAAATCCAAGGAGAAGAAATAAAAACTTTGAGGTTCACTGATGACATTGTAAGCAAAGGACCTGGAAGAGCAGTTGAATGAAACGGACAGTGTCTTGAAAGGAGGGTATAAGATGAACATCAACAAAAGCAAAGCAAGGATAATGGAATGTAGTCGAATTACGTCAGGTGATGCTGAGGGAAGTAGATTAGGAAATGAGACACTTAAAGTAGTAAAGGAGTTTTGTTATTTGGGGAGCAAAATAACTGATGATGGTTGAAGTAGAGAGGATATAAAATGTAGACAGGGAATGGCAAGGAAAGCGTTTCTGAAGAAGAAGAATTTGTTAACATCCAGTATAGATGTAAGTGTCTGGAAGTTGTTTCTGGAAGTATTTGTATGGAGTGTAGCCATGTATGGAAGTGTAACATGGACGATAAATAGTTTAGACAAGAAGAGAATAGAAGCTTTCAAAATGTGGTGCTACAGAAGAATGCTTAAGATTAGATGGGTAGATCACGTAACTAATGAGGAGGTGTTGAATACAATTGGGGAGAAGAGGAGTCTGTGGGACAACTTGACCAGAAGAAAGGATAGGTTGGTAGAACATGTTCTGAGGCATTAAGGGATCACCAATTTAGTACTGGAGGGCAGCGTGGAGGGTAAAAATCGTAGAGGGAGACCAAGAGATGAATACACTAAGCAGATTCAGAAGGATGTAGGCTGCAGTAGGTACTGGGAGATGAAGCTTGCACAGTATAGAGTAGCATGGAGAGCTGCATCAAACCAGTCTCAGGACTGAATACCACAACAACAACATATCAATATCACTCTTGTTCAAGGCATTGCGATATAAAATCAGTTGAGAGAAATGGTTTGTGCATAATCTGCCTACATCATCAACACCTTTTGTTCATAGTGCTCCCAAATGTACTGTTGTTGATGAGAAACTTATGCTAAAATAAAAAGAGGAAGTTATTGGCTTCAGCATCCGTAAGTGGAAGTAAGTGAAAAATTTGAAAAGATAGAGCATATAAATCCAATACCTCTCAATAAACCAGTTGGCCACATACAAAATCTTACAGGTTGACAAAAGCATACAGGCATAAAATAATTAGGCTGATAACTTTTCACTGGCACTTCAACCCAACAGAATTGATATGGGCCTCAATTGAAGATTATGTTGCAAAACATTGATGAAACAAGTAAAAAAGGTACACTGTCCAGTTGGGGAACTCAGTAATGAAGCTGTTAAGAAAATTACCACAGAATGTGTAGTGTATTTACCTGCAGAGCAGATTGTATTTTCATTACTAAGAAGGCTTTTATTGGCAACTACAATCAAATGAAGTGCACTTCAGGATTTCAGCACTAGTGGCACTAACAAAATCTTAATTTTTTGAATCATAATTGTTGTAATTAGAAGGCAGTGAATGATGTTATCACTACTCTTCTTACTTTCAAACTGTTACATTTCCTTACCTCTACCAAAACTGGTAACTTTCTTGTTACATGGATTTGTGAAGTTTGATCAGAAAATGTAATGTCATGTTAACCGTAAATCCTGTGCTGTGTTTCTCTCAAGAAAACAGATGACTGATACCTTTTCACATGAGCAGAGCATCACACATAATATTTAATTTAATTTAATCTCATGTTAGACATCTCTGACAGAGTTTGGAGCTGTTGAAAATAAGATATATTCTAAGTACTTTGTTAACACAATTTGGTCATTTAAACTCAGTAACAAAGTTTCCCAAGGAGTCAAATTTTCAGGAACATTAGATAATGGATTTTCGAAAATATTCTGCATATAGAACAAAATTTATTGCCACAAACAAATCTAAAATGAGAATGTAGTGCAACTCTTCCAAAACCCACTTCCACCTTTGTACACTGATTAGTATGCAAATTAGAGTGTGTTCAATGAAATGTCAGATCATACGAACAGTCAAGGAAGAATGAGGCAACTGCATTTTGCATCTCCATGTGTTCCTGCTCTAGTGTCAATACCAAAGTACTTTTGGGGACAGTATAGATCACAAGCCTCAGTTTTAATTTTACTGTAGATTGTGATTTTACACACAATCACTTTCATAATTTCAATGTTATTGATCTACTAATGTTCTAGTTCTTTAAATTCAGCTGAAGCTTGTACCCATGTGTCTACAGTTCTCAACCTGTTTTCTCAGGTAATGCTCTACAGACCAACTTTCATGCATGCTATGGACAACCATTTTCGCTCTGGAATTTGCTATGACAGTGCCAAGCACAGATTTTCCCATTCAATTTGTCCCATTCATTTGTCAAGTATTATGTTGAACACACTTGAACAATGATGACGATGTTTTTCAACACCCTCACAGTGCTGTGTAATCATTGTCTGTGGGTACTGTGATCTTTAAGAAATGGGTTCCCTATTCTCTCATAAAAAATGTGTGATTACAGTCCATATCCCTGCCTATTAATATCCGATTCTTTGTACACCTACATCTACACCAGACTAGTCATCACCCAATGTTGCATGGAACAGCGTACAACTGGTACCACTACATCCATTACTTCACCCTTTGCTACTCCATATCAAGGTAGTGTTTGGGGGAGAACAATTGCCAGGAAGCATCTATATTAGCTCTAATGCCTCCTATTTTGTTGCCACACTCATTTTACAAGATATATATTGGAATAAATAGTACATCGTCCAAATCTTGCTGTGTACTGAATTACACTATATCCTCCCCAAAAAAGCACTTCTTTATCTACTAGGTTAGACTTGCAAGTGCGTGATGAGGTTCCACTATTGACTATGTAACTAATATAAAAATTAACTACACTATTTAAAGTTCCTATTTGGTATGTGTAATAGTAGCATTTTTCCCCAAGTGAGATAGAAACACATCTGACTAGTTCACTAGCTGATGTCTTAACACTTATCCTATCATCCTGTCCGTTCTTTTAGTCAGCATTTTCTGTACATTTCTTTCCTTAACAGTTCTACTGAGGTCTCCATATTCCTTGTAAGTTCACTTAATTTTCAGTGGCATTCTCTAATCCCACATCTGAAATGTTTCAGTTCCCTTCTTTTCATTTTCCAATCACGTCTACCCAGTAAAAATTCCAATATTCACCACAACTGATCTTAGTCCACAGAGCTGGATACTGTTACAAAGAATAGATTTCTAGTAAGTGTTACAAACTTTTGTAAACAGCATTAAATTTGACTGTTTGCTTTCCGGGCAAAGACTGTTGAAGGTTTCTTGTGTCTCCAGCTGGGTAGTAGCATTGATATCTTGCGACGTTTTTGACAAAAAAGAAGATGAATGACATCAGAGCCATGATCAATTTGGCTGGAAAAGAACTGGACAGTGCCACAATCGCAGTCCTCAAGAAAGAACTGAATTTTTCCCCTATCCCCAGAACAAACCCGAAAGGAGACATTATAGTGGTGTGGAAGAAGCAGTAAGTGCTTCCAAAGGAGGAAGCAGAGGAAGTCAGGTGGGAAACTTCCAGAATAATAGACAGATCTCAGCTACCTACAAATAATGTATCTGCGGAAGAACGAGCAGCTCTCTGGTCCCTTACAGATGACGGTGATAACGATCCTACCAGCAGATAAAGGGAACGCTACAGTGCTATTAAGCACTGCCGAGTAACGGTAGAAAATAAACCTACTGCCACAATACGAGGCCTATAAGATGCTGAAGAAGGATCCAACCCCAACCATGAGTAGAAAGATGATAGCTCTGCTGAAGAAATCTGGCTTACCTGAGCCAATGAAGAAGTGGCTGTACCCTAGAGTGCCAGCAATACCACACCGCTATGGACTCCCTAAGATCCATAAGGAAGGGGTACCTCTCGACAGATTGCAGACTCCAACACTTACAGTTAAGGCTAAATGCCTAGCAACACTGCCCCAACCCCTTGTGGGACACTGCAGCCACCATGTGAGAAACTCAGCCAAATTCGTAAAAATACTCAGGGACATGCTACTACAACATGACGTCTGTTTTCACGAAAGTGTCCTTCAAGACTCCATGACACTTTTAGCCCAGCACAACCACAAAGTCAGCCTCTTCGAACAAGCACTAACAACCTACTTTCAGCACCACAGGGAATTCATCGAACAGATTGCACATGTGGCCATGGGCTTCCCACTGGCTCCTGTGAATTCAAACCTCTATATCGAACATTTCGAGGAGGTGGCCCTTCAAAGTGCCAGACAGAAACCAAAGCACTTCTTCTGCTATGTCGATGACACTTTTGTTATATGCGGACATGGAAAACAGGTGCTAGATGAGTTTCAGGAACACCTCAACAGATCTCCATCTGAACACCAATTTTATAATGGAAATGGAGGAAAATGGATGCCTCCCCTTCCTTGATATTTTAATTAAGAGGATGGCAGATGGTTCACTAGGCCATGCAGTACATAGGAAGAAGACACACACAGACCTATACCTTCATGCAACAAGCTGCCACCATCCAGCACAAAGACAAACAGTACTTAAATGGCTCTGAGCACTATGGAACTTCTGTGGTCATCAGTCCCCAAGAACTAAGAACTACTTAAACCTAACTAACCTAAGGACATCACACACATCCATGCCCAAGGCAGGATTGAAACCTGCGACCGTAGCAGTCGTGCAGTTCCAGACTGCAGCCCCTAGAACCCTCGGCCACTTCGGCCGGCCAAACAGTACTTACCACGCTGGTACATAGGGCGCATGCCATCTGCAACTAAGACAGCCAACCATCCGAGCTGCAACACCTGAGGGAAGTCTTCCTCCAAAATTGCTACAGTGAAACGCAGATGAACAGGGCACGTAAAAGGAAGAAGGAAGCAGTGAGAACCCCAGATTATGATGAAGTAGAAGGAGACAAACGACTCACTTTCCTTCCATACATGGTTCCGCTCTCAGCCAAAACTGCACTGTTTCTGGGCAAATATAATATCAAAACCGTTCTCCAACTACCACCAAAGACAAGGAGCTCCTAGGTACTGCCAAAGACCCGCTGATCCTTAACGCACCAGGAGTATAAAGCATACCATGCAAATGCATAAAACAATACATTGGGCAAACACAGCACTGTACATCTAAACGGTGTGAAGAACATATCAGACTAGGCCACACAGAAAAATCAGCCAAAGCAAAATACAGCATAAATGAAACACACACCTTCAACTTCGAAATCACAAAGGTACAGTGCCGAGCATCTGGCTTCTGGGAAAGCATTATCAAAGAATCCATAGAAATAAGATTTCACAACAATCTGGTCAACAGAGATGAGGGATCTCAACTTGGCACAGCATGGAACTCTGCGATAGCGGCAGTCCATCGGGAGCTTACAGCTTACCCGTCAACGTCCTCCGCCACGGACGTAGACAGAATGCATACACCGAGAACCAAACATGGCTGCCAAGGGAGACTGTCATCATCACTGTGTGCCCGCCACTGATCCACCACGGCTACCCAAGGTCTAGTGGAGGGGGCTGACCGCACATATAAATAACCCGCTCTCCACCAATCTCGACACTTTGCCAGAAGATGGGTAGTATGACAATTCCTGAAACGTTGCGAGATATCAACACTACCGTGCAGCTGAAGACCTGAGAAACCTTCATCAGCATTAAATTTAGTACACTATGGTGATAGTGAATTAAATGAATATGGAATTTCGCACACTATCACTGTAATGTGTTAAATTTAATGCTGTTTATAAGAATTCTTGCTATCACAATGTTTTCTCTTTGCAAGCAGTTTGGGATAAGCAATGTTCCATTACACTGTAAATTTATGGCATGCGTACTGGATAAACCCATTGTCTTTACACAGAGCAAACATAATTCCAATAATGCAGTATGTTTTTCATTAAATACTTCAGAGAAAGGAAATAGTATGACAAATACCATACTTATCTGATAACATACTGCTTACAGTTGATTGCTTTACCTCTTACATCTTTTCTATTACAGAACTGTGACATAGACAAATTGACAGCTGCTGCAAAGAAGTCTTCTTTGGTACATTTGTTCCAAGAACGAATTTGAGACATTTATTATTTACATGTACAATAAAATTACCATGTGTTACAGTTAATAAACTTATGTTTCCTACAAGTTTCATTCAAATACCATTACACACAACAGAACAATATACCTAAAGTCAATTGAAATACTATAAAAATTCTGGAGAAGTGCTCATATCCTAGGTTTTAATGATTCATCATTTCTGATCACTGGAATTTACTGCACCCAATGTATTTCATAATATTCATACAGTAATTCATGCACAATGCATCACCGAAGTGAAAACTTACATCATGCTCAATGCCATCTAAATCCCGTTTCAGTTCTAGGTCTTGCTTTATACGAAGACTAGGCATTACAATCCTTGGTGGATCTTGAAGAAACTGAAAAAAGAAAGAATGGCATATTCAAAGCTTCTGTTTTTGTGCTTGTGTTACACATCAAGTGGGGCTAAAAAGCTATTGGTCACATGTATTCACTTACTGGCATTAGGTAACAACAAAATGTGTCACATTAAATTAGATTTACTTTCATTCCAATTGATTCATACTGAGGAGGTCCTACAGAATGTAGGAAATGTCAGAGAACCATGAACATTTGAAATCAAAGTTCTGTTTACTTTGGAGGTAGACACATCAGATATCAACCAAACAGAAATTATTTCATCCTTGCCAAGCAGCTACTACTAGTACTACTACTCCTCCTCCTCCTCCTCCTCCCCCCCCCTCTCTCTCTCTCTCTCTCTCTCTCTCTCTCTCTCTCTCTCTCTCTGCCCGCCCCCCCTGAATGTGCCAAGGTGAAGGCTCCAATAAGAACATGTTTTGATTGTATGATGATCTCAGCTCCCTATTTTCTGACCTATGTTATTCAGTGGAAGATGATAGGGTACTTATGCAAAGCCAATGAGGGCACTATGGTCAAGAAGAAACTAAGCAGCTAGCAGGTTATATGCAGAATGCATTTTTTAGGTCAGAAAACCACCTGTAAAGACAATAAGCAGGTAAATGCAGATCTAAGTGTAGGTCACCAAATTTTGGTACTGAGGAAAATACACGTCTAATGTCACAAGAACTAATGCAAAACTGAAGTAAAAGTAAAGCTTTCAACAACCTGGAGTTAGTTATTAACACCTTAGCGCTGTGTTAGACATTATCTTACTGGGTGTGGTACACCACTGGCTTCCCCAACTTTTGAACTCACTGACACAGTAAGTTACATGAGGACCTAGAGCTTCACAATGGAATGGAAACTGTCATTTTCCACATAGACAATTTCCATGTGAAAAAGTGACAGATGGTGCCTGGGATGGAACCCAGAACACTTGAATTTGTAGCCTCACACCCATTCAATAAGCAATCCTCTTACTCTTAGAAAAGTGTATATGCATTCAAGACAAGATCCAGAGTTTCATTAACAGGCAGTAATACATTATCATGAAAAATCAGTACTGGACAATGAGATAAATCTGCATTTATCTCATTGCATGTTACTGAAATTTGCAATCTGCATGCAGGTAAATATCAAATGTGAGGAGAAAATAATTTTGAAGTGTCAAATGTGATGTGGAAAAAGTAACTATTTGAGTTCCAACGTCCACCCACCATAGTACATTAATGCTTAAGAAATAGTCTGGTAAATATTGTATACAAATCAAAATCCTCTATCATACTGCAGTGACAGGATATATATACTTGTCAGCTACATAATTGAAGATGCATGAATTCAAACAGTGAAAAAGATTTGGAGGAAAATTACATGAATAAAGTACAACATGACATGAGGTTGACCAAATATAGACAACATGAGCCATGCTGTCCATCCATTTCATTGAAGAGATTCAGAGAATCCATGGAAAATGTAGATCTAAATTTCGAGAGGACAATCTGAACTCTTTCATCTCAAAATCATGTCCTGTGACATTAGCACAGGTGTGAAAACAAAAATTCCTGTGAAAATCTACGGAACATGTTTTCCCAAAATTAGCGTGTGTAACTGTTTAGAAAAACCACACAACAGGAAAACATTTATTCTGCTAGTAATAGACATGCCCAAAATAATAAATTCTCTAAATACAGAGATTGGAACATGAGCACTGGACTACTGAAGCATCTCAGATTGCTACTGTTAAAAACAAACTCTGGAAGACAGGAACATACTTCTGCCTAACAAACCTGATAAAGTGATCAGACATGACATAACAGCCAATACACCCAGTTGGGGAATGCTGTGGAATACAGTGAGGACCTGCAAATGTTAACAACTTTACGTAGTTACATGACAGCAGATATCTGTACAGCAAATTCAAATGAAGCTAAATCCCCTGAATCCCCATGGCCAACCAAAAGTTGAACATACGAGAACCACCAAGACAGCTTATATAAGAAGCCTTCCATTAATTTATAAGCAACATCATATCTTGCAAAACATGGAACAAAAAACGAAAACCCCACAACTTCTGAACAAAAATGTTAGAAAAGGGATCAAAGACATCTCTACAGTTGATAGTTGACAATGATGCAGATTGTAGCAGAACAGAAGACAGTAACAGGAAAGACATAATTACAATGCTTTGCCTTAGAAATTTTCTGCACTAAAGAACATAAAAATGCATTTCACATTTCTTCTACAGCACAGATACTAAAATTACAGACACATAATTGACTAAAGTGGGGACAGGAGAGAGAAGGAAAAATCAAACTTTTTCTACACAATTGACCACTAGACCAGATGAAATAAAACAAGTGGATGTTGCAGGATCACCTCAGGCAATGGAACTGTTATTTTATGGAACAGTGGCGTTTCATGGGAATAGAAAGATGCACAGGTCATTTCAAGTTGTAAGAAGAGGCACAGCAAACATGTTTGGAGCAAAAGACCTAAACAGCAGATAATTTTGTTCTCCTATATGATTTTGGAAAGAGAACAGTTCCTCTGCATGAATAAAAATGAATCCTACAGTCATTCATCAAGTAAAATTGACTGCTCTATTCACTCACTGTTCTGCTGAATGCAATCAGCCAATACAATTTTGAATAACGGGTGATTTAAGCTAATCAGAAACGTTCACATAGTGATCTAGTGACTGTCTAACATTAGAGATTTGTCTAACAACAGATGTAAAAATTTATTTTGGCTGCACTGATAAGTTAAACCTGGATTTTTTGCATTTTATGGGCTGCCACCTTAACCATTATGGACACATCTCTGTGACAGTAAGAACTTGACTGAAAAGGGTATCTTGCAGATCATCCTCTTCAATTTCCTTCAGACTTACAGTATTTGGAGTTTAGTGCTGGAACATCAATTTCCTAAACCAGCACTAGGCAGTAACCAAACTAAAAAAAATTGACTTTGAATATCAGAAGACTTCTGAGTGCTGCCTACTACAAAACATTTCCTATTTATTAACATAATTGCTGGTAATTGGAAGAATAGCATAAAAGTGCCTTAATGAAGAAGTTGCTGGTTCGGATCTCCTAGTAGGAATTACTACTTTTTAAAAACTTTCAAGTCTACTAACAACTCGCAAATTTAACAAATACTGAATTGTAATGGTTTGGTAAAAATTACATATTTTTTCATCATTCAACATATTAAAACAAAAATTTTGATACATTCATGCGAGATTTATTTATTTTCAATTTGATGCTCTCCATTTTTGTACCAAAATGTAATTTTTTAACAATACTCACATTTTCATGTAACTTTTAACTAAAATAACTATTAGAAAAGTATGACTCAGCATGAATTAAAATTACGATTTGTTTTACATATGGAATTTAAATAAAACTAAAAGAACTGGTAGCACTTAGTGTGATCTGAACCACCAATTTTATGATTATTATAATATTATCCTATGCACTCAGCTACAGACAACTATACAATACATTTTTTACACTTGCCACCACTCACAAATCACCCAATTGCAAAATGCATTTCTTGTTCCTACTTTTATGGAGAAAGGTATCATAAATGCAGTCTCACAGAATTGTTATTTATCTTCATGTAGATAATGAAGTAATATACATGCTAGAACTATTGCTCCTGCTCAAAGACAGCACTTTAAACAATAGTTGACAGTCCCCACCCCAAATGAACCATGGACACTGCCGAGGCAGGGTTGCTTGCATGTCAACAACATTGGAAACAGTGTTAGGTGCAAACAAAAATAAGTATTATCTGAGGAGATATCAAACTTAGACATGGATCCTCAAGAGGGGCAAAATACTTTTCAGCAGTTGCAGTGGCAATGGTCTGGATTATCAACTGACCTGTCCTTGTAGCATTAACCAACTTCCTGTGCCAATAATGCAAATGGCTGAAAGCAATGCGAAACTGTAGCTCTCTTTGTTTTTCTTCTCAAGAGCATGCAGCTCTACTGCACGAAATTATCTTAGGCAAAATATTCAGGAGGTAAAATAGTCCCCCATTCAGATCTCCAGGCAGAGTCGACTCAGGATGATGTTATCAGAAAAGCAGGCCAGGCAGTCTATATGTCTGAATGTGGAGTATTACATATCTTAGTAGGATAAGCATATATCACTAGGGGTAAGATAGATATTGCCTACAGGAAAATTAAAGAGACCTTTAGGGAAAAGAGAAGCACTTGGACGAATATCAAGAGCTCAGATGGAAAACCAGTTCTAAGTGAAGAAGAGAAAGCAGAAAGGTGGAAGAATTATATAGAGGGTCTATAGAAGGGTGATATACTGGAGGGCAATATCATGGAAATAGAACAGGATGTAGATGAAGATGAAATGGGAGAAATGATACTGCATGTCAAATTTGACAAAGCAGTCTGAGACCTGAGTCGAAACAAGGCCCTGAAAGTAAACAACATTCCATTACAACTACTGATAGCCTTTGAAAGGCCAGCCCTGACAGACCTCTACCATGTGGTGAGTAGGATGTAGGAGATAGGTGAAATACCCTCAGACTTCAAGAAGAATATAATAATTCCAATCACAAAGAAAGCAGGTGTTGACAGACGTGAAAATAACCAAACTATTAGTTTGGTAAGTCATGGGTGCAAATTACTAACACGAATACATTACAGATGAATGGAAAAACTGGTAGAAGCTGACCTTGGAAAAAATCCGTTTGGATTCCATAGAAATGTTTGAAAACATGAGGCAATACTGACCCTACAACTTGTCTTGCAACACAGATTAAGGAAAGGCAAACCTATATTTCTAGCATTTGCAGACTTGAAGAATCCTTTTGACAATGTTAACTTGATTACTCTCTCTCAAATTCTGAATGTTGCAGGGATCAAACACAGGGAACAAAAGGCTATTTACAATTTGTACAGTAACCAGATGGCAGTTATAAAGAGTCGAGGGGCATGAAAGGGAAAGAGCAGTTGGGAAGGGTGTGAGACAGGGTTGTAGCCTATCCCTGATGGTATTGAATCTGTATACTGAGCAAGCAGTGAGGAAAACAAAAGAAAAATTTGGAGCAGAAATTAAAATCCATGGAGAAGAAATAAGGACTTTGAGGTTTGCCGGCGACATTTTAATTATGTCAGAGACAGTGAAGTACCTGGAAGAACAGTTGAACAGAAGGAACAGTGTCTTGAAAGGAGATTATAAGATGAACATCAACAAAAGCAAAATGAGGATAATGGAATGTAGTCAAATTAAATCACTGGTGCTGAGGGATTAAGATTAGGAAATGAGACACAAAGTAGTACATGAGTTTTCCTATTTGGGGAGCAAAATAACTGATGATGGTCAATGTACACAGGATATAAAATGTAGGGTGGCAATGGCAAGTAAAGCTTTTCTCGAGAAGACAAATTTGTTAACATTGAGTATAGATTTAAATGTTGGGAAATCTTTTCTGTAAGTATTTGTTTGGAGTGTAGTCTTGTATGGAAGTGGACAAAATGGATGACAAACAGTTTAAACAAGAAGAGAATAGAAGCAAACATCAAACAATGGAAAATCCAGGATGGAATGTAACAATACCAGAGAAGGAAAGTCGCTACTCATGATACAGTAGTGATGCTGAGTCACGATAGGCACAATAAAAAGATTCACACAATAAAGGCTTTCAGCCATTAAGGCCTTTGTCAGCAGTAGACACTCATTCGCACGCAGTCTCAGAGAGCTGACAGCACAGCTTGGCTGTATGCTCTCAGCTCCCTGCACGTGTGTGTGTGTGTGTGTGTGTGTGTGTGTGTGTAAGAGAATAGAAGCTTTTGAAATGTGGTGCTACGGAAGAATGGTGACGATTAGATAGGTAGATCATGTAACTAATGAGGAGGTACTGAATAGAATCGGGGAGATGAGGAATTTGTGGCACAACTTGACTAGAAGAAGGTATCTGTTGGTAGGACATGTTCTGAGGCATCAATGGATCCCCCATTTAGTACAGGAGGGCTGTGTGGAGGGTAAAAGTCAGAGAGAGAGAGAGAGAGAGAGAGAGAGAGAGAGAGAGAGAGAGAGAGAGAGAGAGAGAGAGAGAGAGAGATAGAGAGACCAAGAGATGAATACACTAAGCAAATTCAGAAAGATGTAGAGTGCAGTACGTACTTTGAGATGAAGAAGCTTGTAGAGGATAGGGTAGTATGGAGAGCTACACGAAACCAGTCTCTGAACTGACGACGACGACGACAACAGCCAAGGGAGGTTAGAGACTTTAAAAAGGAAACATTGATAGGTTGTATTCAGTTGTAGTAAGAGCTGAAGTGCAGTGGCAGAAAGCACAAGACTTCTGGTCAGGTCAGTACAGGATTATCTCCAAAAAATCAAATAGAAGTCATGCAGTGAGAGCCCCAGTAATGAGCATGAAAATAGGAACACGAGTAAGCTATTATCAACAGCAATGTCAATGAATTACCATAGCTGAAATAGGCATGAAGGAAATACAACAGTGGTAGAAATTTGTATGGCAACCAGACCAGCAGAAGAATGGAATAGGAAAAAGTTTGATGAGTAATTATTCAATAGCTAAGGAAGATGAAAGCCAAATCTAGAAGGTATGAAATTCAATAGTAGGAACAGGATGCACAATAGTTACGAGAAAATTCAATGGCATAAATGACTAAGGGGGAAGCTGCCTGGTAGAATTTTGCACATTGCATGAATTAGTCACTGCAAACACTTGTTTCAAGTATCATGAAAGAAGCTTGTGTATGTGGAATAACGTGGAGAAACCAAAAGGTTTCAAGCAGATTATGTGATGTCAAGAACAAAGATTTCAAAACAGGATTGTAAACTACAAAACTTTTCCAGTGATAGATGTGGACTCTGGCTAGAGTTGTTTTTATTAACTGCCGAGTAATGTTGTTGAAATGGTAAAATTTAAGTACATGGGATTTGGGTAAGTTGAATGAACCGAAAATCATTGATAGATTGAAAATGAGCATTAGGCAACAAGTGATAAATAGAGGGTGATTATACACTGGGTGATGAATAGGCAGCTTTGAGATGAAACAGTGAAGGCAGGAGGAAACATAGGTAAAAAGTAAGGCCTAGTGCAAATACCTTAACTCATGAGATGCTGAATTTAACTGATGAAAAGAGAAAATACAAACACGTTGCTATTAAAACAGACAAAAGGGAATACAGACATTACGGAATGATGTTAACAGAACATGCAATACGGCTAAACAAGAATGGTTGTAAGGCAAAGGGGAACAAACTTGCTCCAGAAAGGGGAAAGGAGTAGTTGTAGACAAGACTGGAGATATTATGATATGGCCAGAATTTGATACAACACTGAAACAGCAAAGTTAACAAGGCCATTGCAGTTGATGACATTCCCTCAGAATTATTGGGATACTTGGGAAAGCCATCCATGACAAAATTATTCCACTTTTGTGCAAGATACGAGATAGCTGAGAAAGTTATACAACAACCAGAATGTAATAATTCAAATTCGAAGAAAGGCAGGTGCTAACAGGTGTGAATACTATCGGACCAGACCATCAGATTAATATATCATGCTTGCAAGATTGGAAAAGCTTTTAGAGGGTTAACCTTACATAAGATCACTTTGGGTACCAGGAACATGTAATACAAGGCAATACTGATACTATGGCTTACCTTAGAAGATGAGTTAAATGAAAACAAAATTGTGTTTACAGCTTTTGCTGATTTACTGAAATGCTTTTGAGAATGTGGAGTTGACTGCACTCTTTGGAATTTGGGCAGCAGCAGAATAAATAGACAGGAAGCCCAAGTTTGTTTGCAACTTTCACAGAAACCAGACTCCAGTTGTAAGAGCTGAAAGACATGAAAGGGAAGCATTGAGTAGGAAATGAGACAGGCTTGTAGCCTACATCTGATATGCACTCTGTACAAGGAAGACATGAAGGAAATCTGAAGATAAAGGAAACTGTGTGTTTACCAATGACAATGTAATTCTATCAACAAAACCAGCATCTTGAAATTGTCAATGAAGGGATGTGTGGGAGGTAAAAGCTGGAAGAGTAAAATTGTATAGTATTACTAGAAGAGATTGTACGACAAACATCAATAAAAGCAATAGAATCTAGCTGAAATAGATCAGTCAATGTTGAGTTTCAACTAGAAAATGAGACACTAAAAGTAGCAGACAACTTTTGCTATTTGGGCACCAAAGTATCTGACAATGGCTGAAGTAAGAAAGAAATAAAGTGAAGACTAGGAATATCAAGGAACATGTGCCTAATAAAGAGGACTGTTCTCATCTAATAAAATTTTAAGTGTTAGGAAGTATTTTCTGAAGATATTTGCAGTGCAGCCCTGTATGGAAGTCAAATATAAATGATAGGCAATTCAGACAAGATGAGAATGGAAGCATCTGAAATGTGCTGCAGAAGAATGCTGAAGATCTGATGGGTAGACGAAACAAATGAGGGAGGAACATAGTGACCAATTTCACTAACATAAGGGACCTGTTAATAGCACAAATTCTGAGGCACCTAGGGATAGTCAATTTGGTAATGGAGGGATACGTGAGGGTAAAAAGTGTAGAGGGAGACTATGGCATGAAGACAAGAAGCAAGTTCGAATGAAAGTAGTAGGTGACAGTCATCAGAGATTAAAAGGTTTATAGAATAAGTGCATCAAGCCAATCTATATTATATTCACCAAACCTGAGCCATTACATAACACTGCTTAATTTCATACAGTTACACAAATTCTAGACTTACCTGTTGGTTCACTTGCTCATCCAATTCTTCTTTTACTTTCATGGTAGATGTGTGTAATTGAACCTGTGGTGAATAGTAAAAAAATATCTGCAAGGAGTTCTTTTAAGAAGACAATTTTAGATATATTACAAACAAGCATCACATATTGTAAGTCTATGACACTTCTAAAGAAGAAATGACTCATTCTTTTCAGAGAGTGGCCTTCTCAGTGACAGTCAGTAAGGTGCTTTTCAATGGTAATGATCGAAAAGTTATATGAATGATCAGTTTAATATTATCAGTAATATTTGAAAATTTATTAGCATCTTGCACTTCATTTTCCTATGCTGCTATTTTCAATCATATTTCCTACTTCCATAATCTTTATTTACTTATCATTAACTATTTTATATGAAATATGAAATGCGCATCATGCAAAAAAACAGTAGTGTAATGAAATCAGTGGGTACAACTAGAATCTTTAATATTAAAATCAACAATACCCATATCATACAACTAATTGCAACATGAATTTTCTATCAGCCAATCACACTGTTTTATTTTGAAATATTAAAATGATGTGGATGAAGCAGGGAGGGCATAGTAAGTGAAATTTTTGAGGCCATTCACTTACAGAGAGTTTCCTGTTCTTGCTAGCATAAGACTTGGGATGTGGATTTTTGCATTACTTACAATATCTTGTTTGTAAACTGCTTTCTGGGAACACATTTTTTTAACATTCTCCCTGATGCCAACAGCAGAGTCATAGAGATATCAAAAACTATTAGTAATCTAAGTCTGGTAAACAAAATACAGATGGCACTGTATGTTCCACCTAGAATATCACACGGACCTTTTTTTATGTTACTGATATAAGGGAATTAACACACATCTGAACCAAACACTCCTCTCAGTTTACACACGAGGTAGAACTGATCTTGAGGACTTTTCTTGCAGATTTGGTTGGTGTGTTGTTTCCAGTTCACTTTCCCATAAACATTAAATCTGGCATGTTTACTTTCTATACTGACTTGCAGACAAATACAATGAAACAGTACTAAAAAATTGAGGTTCTGGACAAAGCACTTCTGAAATAGAGAACACATTCACAGGAACACAACACATACAGACACACATGGCCACTGTCTCCAGGAACTGGGAATGACCATCTGCTTTTGGTATGAGCAACCATCTGTTAGGGTGGGTTGTGAGATATGAGGAGGCACAAGGCAGCGAGAGAGGGATAGCAGTGTAAAAGTGGGATGAGGAGTGGGGGAAGATAATGTGTTCTCTGTTATAGCATGCAAGGATGTGGCAGAGACAGTATGAGTTGCTAAAGGTAGTTTTGGGAAGCTGTACTGTGGGAGGGGAAGGGGAGGAGAGAATTTGGGAAAGGGAAAATAGTAATTGCACTGGGAGGAAAGAAGTGTGTGTGTGTGTGTGTGTGTGTGTGTGTGTGTGTGTGTGTGTGTGTGTGTGTGTGTGTGTGTGTGCTGAAGTGAGAGCAGGGAAAGGGGATATGGGTAGAGGACATGGACTAGCATAGGCTGAGTCTAGAGGGGTTACAGGAAATAATATGTTGTGTTAGAAGATAGAATCCAGTTGGAGCCAGCTGTGAAGCAGTTACTGAAGTGAACCACATCATGCTGGGGGCACTTCCAGCAAGTGGGTGGTCCAGCTTTCTTGGCCATACTTTGGCAATGGTCACTCCTGCAGACAGAGTAATTTAGTTGTCATGCCTATGTAGGATACAGCACAGTGGCTGCAGGTGGGTAGTTGCCAATCACAAGGTTGCTTTCACAGGTAGCCCTGTCTTTGTGTTGGAGATGTCTGACAGGGCTGCAGGAAACATGCATGTCCTGCATGTAGCTCTGTTTCAGGGATATGAGACATGAGGCAAGAGGTAGGAAGCAGGGCTGGAGTAGCGATGGGCAAGAATATTTTATCAGTTCAATTGGAGACAAAACACAACTGTGGGAAGGGTGGTGAGATTATTCCTCATTTCAAGGCATGAGAGGTAGGGTAAATCCCAGCAGAAAATGTGATTCAGTTGCTTCAGTCATGGGTAGTACTGACTTGCAAGGAGAGTGCTACTCTAGGAGTATGTGGGAGATGGGGGTCGACCAAAGTGTCCTATCCACCCGTCGGCTTTGACCCGTGACTTAAGGCTATTGTGGTGTGTGACATCATGGCGGTGTGGAATTTAGTTCGTGAGAGTGGCATATTTGTAGGTGTTTTTATGTGATCGGTGGTGCTCTCTGGTGGTGTGTTCATGTGTTGTGTGTTAGGTGATGTTTTTGGTTTAGTTTGTATGTGTGCCGTGTTTATAGGTGGTGTATTGTTGCGGTTGGTGGTTCTCTCTGGTGGTGTGTTTATGGGTAGCGTGTTACGTGGCGTATGATGTTCATTTGTGTGGTAGCATTGCACGTGTGTGGTATTGGTAGTGACTGTGCTTTCAGCGGAATATTTTTCAGGGAGTTAACTATTTTGGTTTTGTTATGTCAATGTTACTTTTTTTGATTGGTGTGTGTGAATTTTGGTAAAATGCTTTTTTTATGTCTTTGGTAGGTATGGATATGACTGGCAGGGTCAACAGTTTTCAGTTGTCGGCGATGATGGGGGACAGTGCGTTGTCTCTAGTAAAATTTCTTCAACTATTCGGATTTTTGGATGAAATCTTGAAGTGTTCAGTGTGTTGTGAAGAAATGCAGCTTACAAAACTTCTGGCATCTCTGATCAGGGATGGCTATATGTGGAGGTGTCTTAAGGATAACAGGTGAAGGGAAATGTTTTATTCCAATTCGTGGGATTGGGAGCTGCTGTTGAGCTATGTAGATCAAGCTAAGTGTCCGATTCCACTGTATATTGTGTTTAGTGGAATTTGAGTAGTTTTGTGCCGTCCATTTTTTGTCGTTTTGTGTCGTTTAGTATGGTGGTGTGTGTCTAAATTTGTTCATATTTACTTTGTCCCCACCCAAAAACCCCCAATTTCCCACGCTTGTCCCATTCGTTTCCTTAGGTTTTTGTGGAACATGTGTGTTGGTTTTTAATTGTATTTTCGTGTTAGTGGTCATGTTTATGTAATGACATCATAGGCGCCATATTGTAGTCTCAGTGTATGTTCGTTTCCACCTTATTTGTGATATCATGGGTCAAAGCAGATGGGTGGAATCTGACGCTTCTGTATTTGTGACTGACAAGACAAGGCATGGGAATTCCGTTTCTGGGAAAAGGCTGTAAAGGAAATTTTAGGCTGTGCACGCCTCAGTGTGACCCTTAGCATTTCCATCAAACCACATTGTTTCCCAATATTCTTAGCTGGTGGAGTCTTACATTTCCTTTCCCCATAACACTCTGCATCAGAAAAAGTCTACCTTGCACACCTACAAATTCTTTCATCACCACCACTACAAGAACCACTAGTGGTAGCAACTGCAGTCGTAGAAGCACTGCCAGTATTAACTTTTAGTTCATAGTATTATTCACTGACATTGCTAATTGAGACACCCAAATCATTGTAATACTATTTGCCATACTAAAACTTAGTTTCAGAAAAATATGATATAAAACGGGAAACAATGGTCCAATTTAATAGAGGGTCTGATGGACTTAATCAGATCAGGTTCATGAGGTGGCCTATGAATAAATTTGCAGAACATGGTGACATACAGTTGGCCTTTGATGTACTGCAGGTTTGTTTGTAGGCAATCCCTTCAATAGAGAAGTAATTGTGTGTGAGAATGTAGTTGGACATGGCGACCAGGAATGGGCTGTAGGTTAGGAGGGAAACTCTTCCTACAACATATCACTCATCCTCATAACCCCCTATAGCGTCAATGTTCACTAGTCTGTATGCTCCGCCCCACCTATTCCCTACCCTGCTCTCATTCTAGCACTGAGCAGTGCACACACCTACCCCACAACTCTCCCCCCCCCCCCCCCCCACCACCCATACAGCCACCCAACACTGCACCCAGAAGCCCTCTTCTGTCACCCTATGTCCTTGACCAATCCCACAGGCAGCACAGCATCACCTCCACCCCTACCCTGCTATCCCTCACTTCCCACCCCACAGCACCTCTTTACGCCACCGGTCACGCCAACAGATTTCTGCTTGCATTAGATGTATTCATGCTCTAGTGTTGTTCTGTACTTCATATGGATGACACTGTCCAATAGCTTAAATATTTAGCAGTCCATTGATTCTACCTACCTGCAACCAAAGGCCTCCTCAATGTGTTGAGTACAAATGTATCCTTTGTATATCATTATTCTATCCTGACATTTTCTGTGTTTGATTCTACTTTCTCTGTTCTTTGGAAAATGTAACTGAGGCACCTGAGTTGTCACCAACTGAGTTTTGCTTTTCACCATTGGACTAGTTCAGATACCTCACATGAAAAGCTGGAACAGTGACTGCTCAGTCACACAGCTTTGAGCTAATGGAAAAACAGATACATTTACAATACAGATGTAACACATGATATGAAAGTGCACTGTAGTCGTCACTTCTGTAGTTGTTCCAAAAAGAAGTGATAAGAAGACTGGAACATCAAAGGCATGTGTGCTAAATCTGCGATGACTTGCCTTTACCAACTGCTTACATTTTGAGATCAATGCTAGACCTACAGTACCACTAGAAGAATGAACATCCTGAATATGAGCAAGACACTACACACACCAAGTTCATAGAAAGAAAGGTAAGTGAGAAATTCGAAGCACAAAGGTTTTCTTCTTTTGGGGTGGGGGGAGGGGGAGGAAGGTCCTACTTGACACAGACTTTGGCAGTTGACACTAACAAAAACCTGTCAAGGCTACGTTCATAATGTGACATTGTCTAGCATGGGTATACATTTGTGTTTGCACTGCTTCTAGATAAACTTTCAAGATGAATGATTCAGAGAAAAGACATCTTTATAGGGTCACAAGTGTTTTGCTCTAGCTACAAAAACACTAATTACAGCACTTTGATGAAGAAAGAAATGAACAATATATTTTCAAAACAAGTTCAATGAGGAGAGAATTATCCATAGAATGTTGAAGGCCACACACTGGCAACTTCAAATCCTGCTGACCTCAGAAATACTGAATCAAGAAGTGAGCTCTAACAGTAGCTTTAGCATGTTTTAATTTGCCAAAAGCTGATAGTGACATTCTGCTATAATTACTTCTTTTATGACCAACAAATCCGTAGGCATATGTTGTGTGTTACAGATGTGTCATATTTGAGCCCACACAGTTTAATTATGTGATTATACTAACATTTAAGTAGTTTATGTGTTACCAAATATTTAGAGTGGTAATGTGAAGATCTACTGGTTAAAGAGCACTGCAAACATTCCAACATTCTGTAGTTAAAACTGTAACACTCCTTTTTTTCCTTTTAGTTACAGCATTACCACCATTTCCTTCTTAGGGTTGTTCATTACACCACCAACTGCTCTTTCATTTAATAGTCTTTCAGCTCCTCAAAGTATTTCAACAACAACTCTTGGTCCCCTACCACTTCCCTATATTTAATAGATTCTGAATACCTACTGACAAAACAAGAACAGATCAAGATCGGTAATATTGCTAACAATAACTTTGAGGGTATAAAACCAATTAGATGAACAATAGCAAAAATTATACACCAGGAAAGAAATATTGTAGGTCATGAGTTTAGATTTCTCCATCAGGCACCATGACGAATAGACTGCCAAATATTGTCTTTGCAATAAATCCACATATATATCCCTCTTGTCTGAGAAATCAACTCTGATCAACTTAAAAATTGACCACAAATAGAGCATCTGATCAATTCACCCAGCAAGCCATACAACTGATCTACAGTACCACCTGAATCATCTGCACTCTAGCAAGTAAAGTCCTACTCATATATTGCTTTATCATATCCATTAATAATACCTTTCTAAGAAAGGAACAAATCTAGATAGTAACAACACACCAAACTAATTATCAAAGTAGAAAATTAATTTGTAACAAGTGCTTGCAAACACCACAACAGTTCAAAAACATGTGACAATTTCCTAGTAGACAACAAACCTGTAATCATTAACTACTGGCATGCCAACATCACACTAACAATAAGCTACAGAAATTTTAAAACAAATATTGGAGAGCAGCATTATATACTACAAGATACCAATCCATTGCAAATATGTTGCACAGCCAAGAGTCACAACTTCATTTGGTCAAGAATCAAAACCAACAGCCAGTACCAAATACGGAAATACGGAAGCGTCCGATCCCACCCGTCTGCTTTGACCCATGACGTCACAAATATGGTGGAAACAAAATCAAACACACACACTTTCCACAAGAAGCCTAATGACACTAATGGGACAAGCGCGGGAAATGGGGTGTTTTGGGTGGGGGGCAAACTAAATATAAACAAATTTAGACGCCTTGAGTAGCTACAACGTGTAAGTGAAGACAGCCATGCATGAATACCCACCCACCTCCCCAGGGGACGTAACCCCTGCAACCCATAGAAGATAAAGATGCTTCAGTAGCTGATTAGTGTTTTTTGTCTTTTTTAAAAAAAATCTAGGGATAGAACGAACAGATCAGAAAGATAAATATAATCAACTAAAACAGAAATTCGAGGAAACAGGACAACCACACTCAAACCAAACTCCGCGCCGTCATGACGTCACACACGACAACACCCTTACGTCACAGGTCAAAGCCGACGCGTTGGATCGGACGCTTCTGTCAACCCCCAAATATTTCATCTGACAAACAACAGGGAAGGTAATCTGCTTGTTTACACACCACATTGCACAGAGAAATTAATGAAACAATGGTAAAAAATACAAGAAGCTATTTACCAAGGAGCCTGGTTCAGCATATACTTCATTCTTCTCTTTTTTCAGCCAACTAGTTCCCTTGGAGTCCATGAGTGCTCTCCTAATCCACTGAAAAACAAGAAAGCAAAAGTGATATTGTATAAATTGTTACTATTCAACATAGTGCACAGGCAGAATTTTCTGGCTGGAGCAAACGAGTCAATGCATATTAAAAATTTAAAACTGGCTGAGGAACAAAGAACCTGATAGACAGAACTGATTTACAACTTGCTGGTTATAAGGACTCTGAAGCCTCACTGTCATTAATGGAAAACACAACTCAATTTGACAGAAAACAAAAACCACACACAATGGAAACAAATGACTTACAGTTACTGCTGTTACTTAGTAGCATTTGCTTGTGGTATACAATCCTATTCTGAATATGGTAGCTGACATAGCTTGCTTTTTCCACATAAATTTCTAAGTGTCATGTGAAGCAACTAAGATAAAGTGAGTTTACCAGACAAATCTATTTACTGTAGACAATTTTACGTATGAAGAATAAAAGATTAAAATGAGTCTTGAGCTATATCTAAGCCTGTCAATGTATCCTGCAAATTCCTTAATATACAGAATAATGTAAGAGGTTTATAATTATGTACTTAGCAATGTATGCAAGGACAGAAAAGAATTATTTCTCAATCATACTGGCTGCATTTTCAATCAATCTATAAACCCATATTTGCTCATGGTATTCAGAAAAGCAGAACATGAAAATCCACCCATACAGACAGAACTTTCTTCTTTTTCAGTCAGTTTAGTATGTATTTTCAACAACTGTTTCCTTATACAGTCATCTATATTCAACAATATCAACTTAATATAGTGCAATGCTGCAATCTTTACCCAAGCACTAAAAAAACACACACTGCTGCCTGAACATTGCATGGAAAAAGAAATGATTCTTGACTGTCAAGATTTAACAACGATTAAATTCCTCTAACAAGACTTAGTGAAATTACTTTCTCATAAGCGTACCCATGACAATGTTCTGTGGTTTTGGGATGCTTTTGTCGATGGCAATTACACATACACATAAGGCCTTACAGAGTCAATTACATTTCCCATATCCTTCCATAGATTGAAACGTGCACATTACTACAAACAGCAGTTAACACTATTTACTGAACTATGGAGCACATAGGCACATTGAAAATCCATGGAAAACCCAACACAATCAATTCCCTCTACAGCATTCTCTTTCATACCAACATAACCAATCCCTGATAATCTGTATTAATGTGTGCTAACGAATCTGATGTATCGGCAGTACAACTGTGTGCGCTACAACCCGAGCGAACTACAGATTAAAGTGAACTCTTACTGTCCCTATTCCTTCCTTCACAAATATTGTTACCGAACTTCGCATGCATAACAGAAGTAAATATAACAATATGAATGCAGCGGGCGTGTGAACTTCATGAGGGCCCTTTTTCGTAGATCACCAAGTATTTCACACTGACCTGCACTTTCTCTAACCACCACATAGACACTTTTCCGGTAATTACAGACAACACATCAAAATTTCTGGCGGTTCTTTTGCTAAATCACGGGAAACATTTAGCAATTTTATCGGACAGAACGAAAACAGCAAGCATATTACATACCCACACGTCGATCTGGTATTTTTCGTAATTGCCGAACAGCACAGGTACGTAATGTGCACTAATATGTTTGTCTAAACACTAGTCACCTCCTGCTCGCAATGCGGAAACACAAGCTCACTGAAAACAACAAGTGTTTGGTTCTGATACATATAACCTGAAATAATTACTTACGAAATTCTAAGGCTATCTCAAACCACAACCAGAGGCGCCAAAGATTATGCAAGAATTAAATGTGGAACAAACTTATCATTCAAATGTGTCCAATAAATGAAATTAAACCGATGTAATAACTATACGAACAGTTACTATAGCATCAGTACAAGGCATTGGCAAACTACTTCATTCGAGGCAGTTAGCTGTAATGATAATTAAGTATTGACGTAGTACCACATCAATATGCGTCTTTCCGTGATTTCCTGTCTCCACCATCAAATCACTTACATATCACACAGAAAACGCAACATAATACCGTACAAACGCATGACACGAACTACTAAACTCTACAGCCGTCTGCTGCTGTGGTCAAAGTTAATAAATGCGGAAGAAAGAACCTACCACGGAGGTCGTTCTAACATTCTTGGAATCAGAGCTGCATATCTGCTAGGAAAAAAATTAAAGTCGTTTGTTGGTTAATTTGGGGGAGGAGACCAAACAGTGAGGTCATCGGTTCCGTTGCCTTCTTTGAAAACTAACTAGAACAGACAGTTAGGAACCTCACTCATGATGAAAATATATTGTTACTAACGGCAACAAATAGACCTGACCTCTTTGAGGATGTCCACATCAGTGAACTTGATATGGTTGTGGCAGCAAATGACTAACAGAGTACAAAGAATAACTGAAACAAGCATATATCTGTGTGTGTGTGTATTCAGTAAAGTAGATAAAAAATTAGTAGTGTCGTATCTTAATGAGGAACTGAAAGTTTAAGCACAGGGCAGCAGTATGTAGAGGAATGCTGGCTCAAGTTTAAAAGAATTGTTAAGCATGCACTGGACAGATATGTACCCAGTAGAACAGTTCATAATGGGAGGCAATCTCTACAGTATACAGTTACTGTAAAGAAACAGCTAAAGAAATAGAGGCTACTGTGTCATAGATGTAAAACAAAGCATAGAGCTGTAGCTAGAGAATTGCTGAATAAAACGCATTTGTCTGTCAAGAGATCAATGTGTGAGGCTTTCAATGACTGCCGCAGCAGAATATTGTCAAATGTTCTGTCAGCTGCCCACGTCGATATCGATGCTGTGACTCTGACGTGGAGCTTTATTTATTTATTTATTTATTTATTTATTTATTTGATTAGCCATCCGTAGACATTTTGCAATGTATGGATGTTGTCAGTTTGGATACAGTGATTTTTGCAGATACATTGACACTTTTATATGCATTTACAGAGTATACGAATACAATGACATTTATCACTTAAATTACATTCAAACAATTAAATATTCACTTATTGTTTAGAAACAGTGTTCCTGAAAATATAGTTTAAGGGTTTTCTGTAACAGTACATGTTGTTAATTTCTTTGATGTCCTGTGCAGCTTGTTATACATTTACAGAATATACAATACAATGTCATTATGTCACTTAAATTACATTCAAACATTTAGATATTCACTTACTGTGTAAAAACAGTGTTCCTGAAAATACAGTTTAAGAGTTTTTCTGAAACAGGAATAAACATAGATAAACCGAGACCAGGCAGACCTCACGTACTGATGGGCAGGAATTGCCGGGCATTGTTGTCAAATGATATTTCACAAACCCCAAAGCAATTCTGGTTTTATGTAAAGATTGTTAGTGTCACAAAAGTTACTGTCCGGTCCCTAGCGAAGGAAACAGAAACTGAAACTGAGTGTAGCAAAGCAAAATCTGAAATGCTTAACTCTGTTTTCAGATTTTCCATTTCAAAGAAAAACCCAGGAGGAATGTCCCAATTTAGTCCTCATAACACTGAAAAGATGGAGGAAGTAAGTACTAGTGTCAGTGGTGCTGATAAACCACTGAAATCGTTACACTTGAGTAAAGCTCGAGGGCCCAATGGAATCCCTGTCAGATTCTACACCGAATTTACGCTAAGTTAGCCTCCCTTCTAACTAAACTCCGTCACAGATGTCTCAAACAAAACATGGTGCCTAGTAGTTTGAAGAAAGCACAGGTCACGTCCATCTATAAGATGATAGTAGAAGTAATCCACAAAGTTACAGTCCAGAATCCTTGACATCCATTTGGTTTAGGATCTTAGAACATACTCTGAGCCCAAACATTATGAGGTATCTCGAACAGAATTACCTCCTCCGTGCCAGCCAGCAAGGATTCCGAAAATATCAGTCATGTGAATCCCAACTCATTCTTTTCTCACATGACATTCTAAAATCTTTGGATCAAGGCAGTCAGGTAGATTCAGTATTTATTGATTTTCGAAAAGCATCTGACTCAGTACCACACCTGTGCTTGTTATCAAAAGTACATTCATATTGAACTTTGCGACTGGATTGAGGAATTTTGGTAGGGAGGATGCAGCATGTTATTTTGGATGGAGAGTCGTCGTTACATGTAGTAATAACTTCAGATGTGCCCCAGGGAAGTGTGTTAGGCTCTTGCTGTTCATAGCATATATTAATGACCTTGCATACAATATTAACAGTAACTTGAGACTTTTTGCAGATGATGCAGTCATCCATAATGAAGTACTGTCTGAAAGAACTGTGTAAATTTTCAGCCAGATCGTGATAAGATTTCAAAGGCCTGTAATAACTGACAATTTGCTTTAAATAATCAGAAACATAACACTGTGCACTTCAACATGAAAAAGTGTAGTATCCTATGACTATAATACCAATGAGGCGAGCTATACAAATACCTGGGTATAACCCTTTGTAGGGATATGAGGTGGCTCAGTCGGTGCAAAAGCAGAAAGTAGACTCCAGTTTATTGGTAAAATACTGGGGAAGTGCAATCAGTCTACAAAGGAAATTTTTTACAAATCAGTCATGTGATTGGTTCTAGCATATTGTTCAAGTGTGTGTGACCTGTGCCAGAAAGGGCTAACAGGGGATATTGAAAGTATACAGAGAAGGGCAGCACAAATGGACACAGGTTTGTTTGAGCTTTGTGAAAATGTCACAGAGATGCTGAAGAAGCTGAACTGCAGAATTTGAAGACAGACATAAACTATCCTAAGAAAGATTACTAACAAAGTATCGAAAACCGACTTTGAATGATGACTATGCGAATATATTATAACCCCTTATGTATAAATCACATAGGTATAGTGAGGGAAAGATTAGATTAATTACAGCACATGCAGAGGCGTTCAAACAGTCATGCTTCCCATGTTCCAAGGGAATGAAATGGGAAGAAACACTAATAACTGGTATTTGGACATACCCTGTACCATTGACTTCAGGCTGGCCTACAGAGCATAGATGTTGATGTAGGTACACGGGAAATTGTCTACAGTTGTCATTTATTTGTGCCAAAAGCCAAAATAAGAATTAATCACTATGTCTAAATCAATGAACATAACAAATAGTTAAAATCTTCGAAGAGTGGCGTGTGTACAGATTTATCTGGCACCTAAAAAGATTGTTTGCTGAAAATGTTTGGCACTACATGAAAAAAATTGTACTCTAGAAACCTGTTATTTTATTTTATGTGTCTACAAAAGCTGCTCACGGAAATTGACAATGGCTGGGAGAGTGGTGTACTCACCATGTGCTCCTCCATATCCCCATCTGATGATGCCTAAAGATTGAGGATGACATGGTGGCCAGTCAGTACTATTGAACCTTCAAGGCCTGTTTGGATGGTGTTTGCTTTTTTTTTTTGTTAGAAAAAGAATCTGTATTTTCTTCAAAATATGTTGTGAAAATCTGAGAAAGTTGGGTAGAAATACTGTTATTACTCTGCTTAGCCAGTGAGACAACAAGAAGATATAAAGTGTGGTATCATTCTATAGGTTGTGTACAAGGTGAGTACCAAGCAATTCTTACAACATGATATGTATGTTTTTAGTTAAATTATTTCAGTTGGAGCATATATCAACCTCCTACTTTCGAAGTTGTTCATAGCTAAAGTTTTTTGAGATTGCAGATATGAGCAAAAATGGTTAATCTATGTGGTGGAAATGTATCATATCTGTGCTATCACGCACATGGGTAGGTTCTGGTTGTGTGTAAGCATGTGTCATTGTGTAATTAGTGGAAGGGGATTTGTAGTTTCACTACAGATCACTGAATTCTACAAATGTTGAACGTCAACACAATATTGGCAAATGTATTCAGATCATAGTACTGGCGACATAAATTTGAGCATCTATCCAGTGAATTTCAGAAAGGAAGTAAATAAGGTTACTGTAGGCAATTTACTTTCAACTTGACTCTAGCTTTTAATACAGGAACATGGATATTCAATGTTCAATTATATTATAGTGCACTTGAACAAAGCATATCTACAAAATTTATTATAGAGTAACATTATTGTTTTGTCATTTTTAACTGCCATTGGGTGCAACGATGAAAAAATATTAGCTCTCAATTGTATCCTCTGGTCATAGTACACAACATGGAACAGAACATGCAATAATTTAAAAATTTGTATTTGGGGACATGATATAAATATTGGAGAGATGACAGGTAAATGCCACATGTCAAATATCGAAGTGTCATTTGCAGTTTCACTCGAACTTATAATGCATCTTTAATATGAGTATCGGATTTTTAAATGGTGTCCGATACGCAGCTCTACAACTATGCAACATTTGTTCTTGTTATTCGAAAGTGGTACACAGATAGAAATTTTATTATGATTGCTACGTCTGTAAACATCATCCAGCATCTCATGTAAGCACCCCAAAAATGTATTTTTGAGGATACTGTGGAGGCACTATAACGCTTACATGCCAGTATCTATCACCTTCAGTTTCAGGCAAACTGGGTTTGCGTCCAAAATTTGTGTTCCTCATCTTTAAATGGAGCTTGATACTTGATTCAAGAAGTACTCTAAATTTGTTTTTGTAATTCAGAAATGATTTATAAAACAATTTTCAGGTTTGAATGGTAATTCTTTTAAAGGTGAATGTGTGATTTCCATTTTATTCCTGCCTGAAATCCGTTTAGGTATCCTTTGCATTTTCTTTCATGTGTAATTAATTATTCGAATGCCACGCTGTATACTACTACATAATACCTGCCTCAACAATTTCAATTGTCGCAGACGCCATATAGAAAACTGTGTAACTATGCAGAAATTGCAGCACCCCGATTACTGTGGCATCACTCAATTGAAGCCACTTTTAGTTATGTCATAAAAGATAAAGTCGTTTTAACTATTTGGCACCACTTTCATTCACCCACACTAATTAGTGTTAGAAGTAAATCGAGCAATTGCCATTATGGTTTCAGTGCTTCTGAAGCTAGTATGCAGTATTGGTAGCTTTGATATTTATACCTGTGTATTAGGATAGTATGCAGATTCAGTTTCAGACTATATCAAAGATCTCAACAAAAAGTGTCGGTTTTAGTACTGTTTGTTGTGCTACAGACACTGGAAGTGGTGTGCCTGCCAGTCCAACTGGCACCAATACAGACTTATTTCTGAAAATTATGTTGCAACTGTATGGTTGTAAATAAGTTATATTATAGCCTACTAAAAGAAATTATTAGTTAATTTTGTGTGCATGTTGAAAAATATCCTATATATTCTTTGAAATGCAGAGAGACAGTTGTGAAAGTCTGATCACAATAATAATGTTACCGTACTTAAGCCAAAAAAAAAAAAAGATGTGGAGCATTTTTTCATTATTCGTAAGCACCAAGTAACTTTGACAACATCATGCGTGTTTTTATTCCAAACAGCATGTGCCCTGACTGTGACTATATGATGTGCACATTAACAGGAATATAATATTTAATTTCTACATTTAGGGTTGCTAGCAATGAAACGTTTGGCCACTGCAGTTGTGGGCACATCATTGTTAATTTATATTGTTTATGCTGTCCCATTATATGATGCACAGTTAAGATTTCTGTCTGAGTAAGCAAGTATTATTGGATAGTTAATGGAAGGTGATTTTTAGTTTCACATTAGCTCACTCATTTCTACAAATGGTGAAACTAAATACAGTATTGGCAGTATATTCGGATTTTAGGGCTGGCAGCTTCAATGCTCTCAATCCTTCCCACTCCAATGGCCAGTGGCGATCGATATTCCAAATATTGCTTTTCATAGCTCTTACATGGCCCATTCTCGAACCTGGCTGCTTCCCATTTAGGGAAGTCTGTGTTAACTCAGTGTCGAACTATAGCCATAATGTTGAGAGAAAAGTTGTAATTACAAAGTTCAAGTAAGTTGGTGTGAAATGGCTAATTCTTCATATACATTCCTTTCTGAGGTAGATAATGTAGAGCTTGTACAGAAATCTTAAAGTGAAAACTAGAACAACAACGATTTCCATGACAATAGTCTTTATAATGACAGTGATTCATTTGTAAACGATTCAAGTAAAATGATAGCGGAAACAGACCACCCTGAAGAGATTCAAAAAATATCAAACAATGAAAAGTTTTGGTTTGTAATGGTTATGTAAATATGCTTGCATGAAAGTGCACTTCTTGTTTTAATGTATATCCAAATTGTTGGTCAGTGACCTTATTGTTTCCACAAAGAGGCTTGTGCAATTCCCCATGGCACGCTCGCCACCAAGTGGTGGCGATTTAAATATGAGTGTACACAGATGCCCTATGTCTCCATTACAGAGTACAAAGCGTTAGACACTGACCTAATGGATTTGAGGAAGGAAGTAAGGAGGTTTCTGGTGACAGTATAACTTCAGATTAAGTATACTCTTTAATATAGGAAATGAACGAGATTACAGAGATTAAGTGTAGTTTTTAACAATGCAAATGAATTGTATTAGAGTGTCTTTAAGTGCACTTGCACGAAGCATAATTCCAAATTCGTTATAGAGTAACTTCAATATTTGCTCTTATTTAACTGATGTGGGGTGCAGGAGTGACTTGCAACCAAAGTGACGCCACAGCAAGTGGCATAACAGAAACAGTTTCATCAGTTGGTAATTATTGTTATTCTTGGATTGATTTAATTTTGCTTCAGGAAGCGATTAATAGCATTCAAAATACAATTACTTCATGTAAACCTTTTGTTAATAATTGTTACAAGTAATGTAATATTAATATTGAAAAGTCACATGGAACTCCGATCCTCAGGAAAAAAAATAAGAAGACAAATGAAGCTTAAATGTCCTTTTTAAAAAAGTGCTAACAATGACAGAAAACATTATGATGTTGTAAGAAAATAATTGTGTTAAAGAAATGTGCGAAGTGCATTAGATGAATATTTAACTGCTTATTTTCACATTTTTATTAAAAATTAGTTTAGAAATAAAGTCGAGAAAAGAATCCAGAAGGTAAAGTCACATTCAGTTTGTGCTTTGTTCCTCTCCAAGTCTGTGTGTTGTGTTAACTTGAGCGTCTACTGTAAGCTTCATACTGGTAGAAGAAAGTCTATGACAAAAGTTCGTCAATCACTTTTTATTCTAATTTGCTAATGTCAATTAAAAAGACTCCAATTTCAAAAGTTTCCTTATACTGGGAAGGTACTACAGCCAGTTATAGATCTCTACATAAATACATATCAAGCAGCTGTACAAAATTTTTGTTTTGTTTGTTCACAAAATTTGTTTTCTGATGGCACCTTTGTGATATTTCATCCCATATTTCCACCAGCCTGCTCATTATACATCTGTTCCCTAAGCTTAAACTGGCATATAACTTCTCTGAATTTTTTTATAATGAGAAATGAGAATCAGCGATCTCTATGTACTTCAAAGAAATAGTCTATAGGCAAGATTTCGATCCAAACAGTTTCTTATTGACTGGTTTCAACAGCTAAGATTGTCACCTTCAGATCTTTGAAAACTTGTTCGAGTCTACATCATGTTCCATTGTGCATTCATCACTCATGTGATGTGCACACTTGAGTGGAGATCGGATTGCACATTCCACACTGGTTTGACAAAAAGTTCATTACAAATAGAATTGTCGCAAGTAAAAACATACACAGGTAAAATGCACCTTGCGACATTTGTCTACACAGCACTCTTTTGATGCTTGTCAGTTGTTAAAATTCATAATGTATAGCAAGAGTGCACATTTATACCACTGTTTGCATTTACATAAAGAGTGAAGGACATGTTGGAACCTTTTGACTCAAAATTCATAGTGCTGTTTAGCATCTCTGGCTGCTTGTGGTAAACATATCACAACTAGTTCACTTGGTCTCTGCCACATGCCACTCAGGGCAACACGTCTTTCTCCACAAACGCACTGTAGAAAAATGAAAGAATAAAAATATGTTAGTCTCTTCTTATTAGCTCAAGCTGCTCAAAATAATTAGCAGTACCCTAAGGTTGTCTAATTCTAGAGTACATCATTTACTGGTGTCATGCTGCTCATGACTAATACTCGTGTGAAATTTTTCAGTGTCAGATATACATATCATGTGCTATGTATTTACTATCAGATAGGAATACAGAGAAATTTTTGTCACTGTGTGGCATACAGGCCCAATCCATTTTTTTAAATCGGTTTTTTGCGTTCTTTAATGTCAGTCCCAGGAAGAGTTCAGTGCGTTTCTCATCCTTCTGAAGAACTGGAAACTGAATTTTCTGTTTTATGCCATAACGTTATGTTCTCTGTGCTTTTAAATCTGTCCTAGGCAGTTTCTATCTATATTACCAATTACATTGTCAGCGACCATATTAGTCCTTCCTTTCAACTCTTCCAAATTAAGTGGCAATGGAAGCAGGAATATGGTGATCTTTGACTTAACCCCATAAGAAGAAATCATATGAAGCTAAGACAGGTGACTGTGGGGGGCCACTGGAGAAGAGGGTCACAATGGGAACCATGTGCATTTCGACACTGAGGCAGTTCGGCCTTGAGATAATCATAAATGTCTGAAAGAAAGTAAGGTGGAGCATTTTGTAGTTGCAAAATGAACCCTTCACGTGCTTGCTGTAATTCTGGCATAAGCCACAGCTGCAGTGTGTGTAGGTACACGAAATCAGGCATGGTTTTCTCCAGGAAGAAAAGTAGTCTGTAAACTTTTGAAGAGGACGTGGCACAAAAGACGTTAATGTTAGGTGAACCACGAATTTTTTCTATAATCTTATGTGTATGATTCACCTTTTGAGACACACAAAACTTGGCTTCATCACTGGAAATAAACATTGTCAAAAACTGTCTTGCACTTGTTGTCACTTGAAGTCGTCGCTTGTAGCCCGTATGGTTTTAAGCCTGTATTACATGATGTACCTAAGATGTAGTCCTAGGCCTATGCAGCAGAGCCCCAAGCGTACATGTTTGGAACTGCTGGTTAATGTCACTTGATTACATCATGCAGACAGAGTAGTCCTGGTGTAAGTCCTGGCGTTCACACCAGATTATGTGCAAATCTTGAAGTGGGCTGTCTGATTTCTTGTAAAGGTGTTCATTCAAATTAAAAATGTCTGAGAACTAGAAGTTTCTATTTATTAAGTAATTGCTTCTATTTCTTGTTATTATTATGTATTATGTAATTGTTGTTCTCTTATGTAACTATAATCGAACTATATTATTTCTGTTCTGAATTATCGGCTTAACTGTTTGTTTCAAGCTATGACATATGGAATCACAAGAATATGTTTGTATGAACTGCATTGTTACATCATTATGCACTTGGAGGATGCAGTTGTTTTTGGGTCTACTGGACGGGCAGTATTTGTCACTCATAGGGTTAGGGCAGTATAATGATGACCACAAGGCAGATATTGTGGGGATCAAACCAGGCTGGGAAAAAGGGTGGAAGTTGATGGCATGTATTCCCTATTGCTGAAGGAACTGACACAGATCTGCAGGAATTCTGGAACTTCGTGGGAATGTGGCGGCTTATTTCGACAAGCGGCTGTCGATGATACAAGAAGTAATTCACTCAACTGATACCGTAATGTTAGACACTTTCATCTAGTCAGAAGGGACCATTAAATCATTTTTTACTCATTTTGTAATCGAGCACTCTCACCTACTCTTGCCAGTTTCTTCTTCCTGGCATGTTGAAATATAGCAAAAGATGAAATCAAATCAAATGTGACCTTCCAGCAATTATGGCACTACATATAGAAAACGATAGTACACATATAATGTTATATACTTAATTACTCAGAACTAAACGTTTGCCGACGTGACGATGACTGTATACAGACACGTTTCCTCACCAAACACATGATTTAGACCGCTAAATGCTTGTCTATTTCTTTCTATTTGTAGGATACAAAACAATCAGTACAAAGACTGATTTCCAGTAACAATTTGTGTAAAAGAAAGTTTGTAGGCAAAATATCGAGTTTGTTTAATTATTATATTTATGAAAATTCAATCGCTGAAAACTGTGGTAAATTTACACTATGGAAACCTGAAGCTGAAGTTCGTTTACAATAAGTTGCGACTCTCAACAGTTCAGTATGGAACGAGTGGAGGGAAGTGCAGTCTGCCAGTGTGTGCTGGGCGGGTGAGCAGGTGATCACAGTGTAATGCCAGTACAGACCTACTCGGCGCAGAACCAGTCAGGCTCGCTAACTACCGCTCAAGCCAGCCAATCTGCGATCTTTCTGAAACGATTTTAAAGAATCTATTCGGTAATAAACTGTCATTCTCGCGCATCTTATAGCTTAATTCGCCAGCTTCATGATGAACGACCTAGCATTTCGTTAATGGTCATATTATTGTGATATTTTGCTAGTAGGTAATCTATGCAAGAAATTCGTAGTCTGCAGTGAAAAGTAGGTACCGCTATGAATCTGCGTTTGGTTCATGTCAGATTACATGTTATTGTGTATTAAATGTAGATAATATATTGAATCATTCTTTAAACTTGCAAGTATATCGCTGTCTGTTTCCAATCTCGAGAAAATAGAATGTATTTAAATCTCTCCATCACGAACTCGTGTGTCAGTGAGAAACTAGAACGACGTATTCAAAATTTCCTCGTACCTCATAAATGGTCTCTGATACCGAAACAAGATTTCAGCAAATGATAGCACGAGAGCGTTTTGGCATATGATTAATATGTGAAACCTCCATTTCTGCCTCGACATTCGAGGGACTCCAGGCTTTTTCAATGAAATAATGTAATTATTGAGAACCATAGATAACTTGTGAACGAGAATGCTGTAGGTTTTGTAACAGTACAAGCAAAGATGTTACAAGTTTATCTCTATACTGAGACTCGGCTGTTCCACAAACTATTTGTGGTGTCAGCGCCAGACACCACACTTGCTAGGTGGTAGCCTTTAAATCGGCCGCGGTCCGGTAGTATACGTCGGACCCGCGTGTCGCCACTATCAGTGATTGCAGACCGAGCGCCGCAACACGGCAAGTCTAGAGAGACGTCCTAGCACTCGCCCCAGTTGTACATCTGACTTTGCTAGCGATGGTTCACTGACAAATTACGCTCTCATTTGCCGAGACGATAGTTAGCATAGCCTTCAGCTACGTCATTTGCTACGACTTAGCAAGGCGCCATTATCATTTGCTATTTATCTTGTGATGCATGTACCGTCCGACCGATGTTCACCAATTATGGATCAAAGTTAAGTATTCCAGCAGCTATGTACCTTTTTTACTAGACTCAACTCCTTTAACTGTTGCAGACCTCACGCCAGCCTGCGTGAGCTTAAACGCGTGCCTTTCGGCTTCCTCCTAGTGGCTTGGCTGTCTTGCCAGTCACAAGACTATTGACCTAACTTGCACTTAGTTGTTAGTTTAATAATCCACTATGTCGTTATTCTGCCGCAATTTCAATTGTATTAGTCCAGTAATGGGGTGCTTTTGGTTGCAAAAGCTGAGATAGAATTTTCATCTTGTGCATATAGTTGAGAGCATGTAGAATCCACGTTTTCGACCTCCAAAACCCTCAGGACAATTTCTGTGGACAGAAAACCACAAACTTTTGCTACATTTCTCGGGTTTTCACCTATTACTCGGTCACTATGCATCCTACTGAGAATTTAACTATTACCAAAATGAAGGAGCATTAAATTTTACATCGAATGATTACGTAAATGCCAATGTCGGTGTACCCATCTGGCTGCAGTAAGTTGTCAAAGTTCGTTCATTTTTAGCAACTGGTCTAAAAAGTCGTCTTCAGCTCCTGTAACTCAAAAATGCCTACTCCAAATGGTAAACGTCATCAAAGTTGTAGAGCATGAAATTTCATGTTATGAAAGCATCTAGTTTTGCAGTTTTACTCACCATAAAGTGTTCATACTATTGAAACCAAAGGTCTCTTTTTTTTTCTTCAAGCAAATTTATTCAATGAAATGAATTTCCAGTGGGAAGACGGCTCTCTAATGAGCACATATATATTTCTATGTACATCTTTTCATGTTTCTTCATTCGTGTCTATTTTTATTCATTTTTATCCATCACTTTATTGGTGGCAGTGGGTTACTAAAATGATAACCAAGTACGTAGTAATGGCCAATATGTGTTTATGTACGAGTAATACACAAGTGTGTACAAATGAACAAATAAAAGGGCATGAGAGTATTTAAGAAAGCAGAATTTAAATAACAGTGATTCACATTGTGACAAATCTCAATTCTATCGAGGTAGTTTGGGAGACTGCGGCAGTTACCGGTCCACTGTCCGATCTTCAGGATCCATTATGTCACCTTCACCACTTACTTGTTCTGTAAGTTATCTTCGATCCCTTCCTCACCCTCGTGGAACACAATTTTTGGGGCATTCACGCAAGATAACCCACAACAGTATGCATGTCGAGGAGTAATTCTGTCCATATTTGCGACATCCACGTATTGCTGTGCATCCTGTTTTGCAAGTGCAGGAAACCATCTTCAGTACCTTGAGTGCTACCACATCTTTCCTCATCACCATGGGAAACAAGCGTGATAAGTTTTCCTTCCAGCCCAGCTGGCATGGTTCAGTTTTCTTCCCCAGCCAAGATTGCACCTCATGGTAGGATCGCAATGAGTGGCGCCTTGCTGCGTCCGATGCTGCCAGTAGCCGTTCGAGTTTGGGAGATTTTTTTCTGGAAGATTTTACGAAAAGCTCGTAGAAAGTTACACAGTTGGAACTCCACAACAGTGCAAACGTCAGCTGTTCTCCTACCTGTGCTATAACTTCTCGAGAGACTAAGGTGTTAAAGAATTCAGCACCTTGCACTTTGATGTGTGGCTGTTGCTCCACAAGGCTTATTAATTTCCTGTTTCATTCGCCAAAAAAAGTAGAAGATGTGGTAGCGCGTCTTGTAAGGCATAACTGAAAAAGCAGATTCAGGATACAAAGTGAAAGAATTACTGGAGTACCACACTCCAGCTTACTTTCCCTCTTCCCTGTTTATGGAAGCACAAATTGTTGTAGTTGTTTTGTCGACCCATTAGGAGAACAAGCAAGTGACTGCACTCACTCACGACTGCCACACTGTCAGACTCAGCAACTTGGGAAATAGCCGTTTTGACAATTAATGAATCCGCAACTTCTTCTATCTGTTCCATTTTAATATCTCTGTCCTCAAAATATTTCATACAGATGATTCCAAACTTTTCTTTGATGTGCCAAGCAACCTTATGGAGCAGGTGACCTCCATTCACATCAAGGCTTTTTATTTTGGGTACTTCATCTGTTGGAGAGGTGTGAATGCATCATAGCGATATGATTTGGTACCCTTATTGAGACCATCTTCTGTGAACAACGACATGGGGGATGGAGAAAGTTCAAATGAGGAACAGAACTTCAAATCTTTATCAGATTGCTTGGTAACACATAGTCTGTAAGACAATGTTAATGAGTTAATGGTATAAATCCTCCTCTTCCCTATCTTGAGTGCCGTAGTGCAGGATGCAAGTGTGGTAAGGCATCTTGGTGTTGTGTTGAAATGAGATGTTCCTCAAGTTCTCTCTTTTCATTCAGGTGATCCGTTTGATTTCCTCTACTAATAACTCATGAAAGTTCACCCATTCATCACCAATTACTCCACTGTTTATTGACATAATCATTACATTTTGGAAAAGATGGATGTTTTAACAACCAGTTATTGAGATTGTCATTGTCTGCTACATTTCCATCTGTGCGTGAGGCTCTTGAATCTACATGTTGCTCGCTTGTTTCTTCTTATATACCAGAGAATTTTTAAATTTTTTACAAATCTCCTGTAAGGTTTCCATCCCTAGAGTCCACTTTAAGAGCAAAGAATCTGAAAACCCCCATCGGTGAATTGAGCCACCTTTCGCTTTCATTGTCCTCATTAAAGTTTGCTCTATCGTCGTATCAGACCATATACCACACTAAAATTTAACACTTCACCTGATGGTGAAGTAGCCTTCAGATGTAAATTTGTTGAATTCAGCAGCATCCATTCAGTCTTCCAATATGACGATCTCTTGGGAGTAAATTTGCAGCGCATTTTGTTTATTTATATTGTCAAAGACGATCTAATCATGTTAGCATTTTTGTGCTTCTTCCGACAAGAACTGTGCACTTCAACTCCAGCCAGCTTCAAATCTTCGATCATACGAGAAGGTATTTGATTTTAATAAACATTGCTTTTGTTGTGGTTAGGAAATTGATGCCCATTGGGAGAACCTTAGCAGATTTCCCTACGCAAAGCGAAATATTGTTGATAAAGTGATGAAACTTGAATTAAAAGATACCTGACTCGAATGACTACACACTGCTGGCAAATTAAAGTCCCAGGCACACTTAAACCTTATAAAATAGATGCTGTTGTTCCGTTTGAACCCCAAGACGATTAATATTGTCGAAAACTGAGAAACTTGATGCTTTTGTAACATGAAATTTCATGCTCTACAACTTTAATAACTTGATATTTTAAATTTGGAGTGGCTCTTTCTAAGCTAAGGCGTTGGAGCCGGCTTTCGAACCAAGTTGGGAAGAAATGACCGAAATTTGACAACTGACTGTGGCCAAACGGCTGCACAGATTTTGACATTTAACAGTCATTCAAAGAATAATTTAATGCACTTTCATTTTTGTAATGATAAATTTTCAGTCGGATGCATAATTTTCGATTAATTGGAGGAAATCTGGAAAAGTGGCAAAATTTCGTGCTTTTTCTGGCAGAAAAGGTTGTCCTGAGGGTTTTGAAGATCGAAAACTTGTATTCTACATATTCTCAACTATATACACAAGATAAAAAAATCTCCTACATCCATTTTTGCAAGCAAAGGGCTTCTTTGTGACGCTGTTACTGGTATATATTAGAATGTTAATGAGATGAATATTTCTAAACTCTGCTGTGTTTTGGCAAAAGAAGCATATTTTAATATGGCAACAAGAGAAGACACATTTTTCAAAACTTATCACAGTTCTTCATGAATCAACGTCTCCTCTACTATCTTCTTGTTATGGCTGACACCTCAAGCCTAATCCTGCCATGTACCACTTGAAGTGGGTTCTTTTGTCAGTATTTCAACCTCAGTGAACATAAACTTCTTGTGGTTTTTTGTCGCATTACTTTTCACTTAAACCCATGTTCTCTGTCGGATTTAAATGTGCATGATAAGGAGGAAGTCTGATTAAACTACTCCCTTTACCATTAGCCAGTTCGTCGACCTGGTAGTGTGAGATTTTGGCTTGTACAGCATTACAAGTTACACTAACTTCGCCTTATACATGCTACGTTCAGCTTTATCTTAAGGAACAGCTGTTTGAACCCAGAGCAAAATATCCACTTGTCTCCCCTGCATTGTTGGAGCTTTATGCATCTCAGCAGAGGAGTGTGGTGTTTCGTCCATTACTGTTGTCGAATTCCGAAGAATGTTTTGCAGCAGAACGTTATCTTCCCAGCCAGTGAACGTGTTATTGGATGATACTTTTGCTTATAATCTCGTGTTCAGATACACTGCATTGTTTTTATTAATGCAGTGCGAACACCACAGAACCTCACGACTACAGAACAGTGTGGTAGGTAAAGCCAGCCCGCCACTGGTGTTACCCCAGCACTGGGTAAGGATGTCACGTTCCCCTCCTGTCAGCCAAATGTCTAAAGTCGCAACTACACTCCTGTAAACTGAAATAAGAACACCGTGAATTCATTGTCCCAGGAAGGGGAAACTTTATTGACACATTCCTGGGGTCAGATACATCACATGATTACACTGACAGAACCACAGGCACATAGACACAGGCAACAGACCATGCACAATGTTGGCACTAGTACAGTGTATATCCACCTTTCGCAGCAATGCAGGCTGCTATTCTCCCATGGAGACGATCGTAGAGATGCTGGATGTAGTCCTGTGGAACGGCTTGCCATGCCATTTCCACCTGGCGCCCCAGTTGGACCAGCGTTCGTGCTGGATGTGCAGACCGCGTGAGACGACACTTCATCCAGTCCCAAACATGCTCAATGGGGGACAGATCCGGAGATCTTGCTGGCCAGGGTAGTTGACTTACACCTTCTAGAGCACGTTGGGTGGCACGGGATACAGGACGTGCATTGTCCTGTTGGAACAGCAAGTTCCCTTGCCGGTCTAGGAATGGTAGAACGATGGGTTCGATGACGGTTTGGATGTACCGTGCACTATTGTGTCCCCTCGACGATCACCAGTGGTGTACGGCCAGTGTAGGAGATCGCTCCCCACACCATGATGCCGGGTGTTGGCCCTGTGTGCCTCGGTCGTATGCAGTCCTGATTGTGGCGCTCACCTGCACGGCGCCAAACACGCATACGACCATCATTGGCACCAAGGCAGAAGCGACTTTCATCGCTGAAGACGACACGTCTCCATTCGTCCCTCCATTCACGCCTGTCGCGACACCACTGGAGGCGGGCTGCACGATGTTGGGGCGTGAGCGGAAGACGGCCTAACGGTGTGTGGGACCGTAGCCCAGCTTCATGGAGACGGTTGCGAATGGTCCTCGCCGATACCCCAGGAGCAACAGTGTCCCTAATTTGCTGGGAAGTGGCGGTGCGGTCCCCTACGGCACCGTGTAGGATCCTACGGTCTTGGCGTGCATCCGTGCGTCGCTGCGGTCCGGACCCAGGTCGACGGGCACGTGCACCTTCCGCCGACCACTGGCGACAACATCGATGTACTGTGGAGACCTCACGCCCCACGTGTTGAGCAATTCGGTGGTACGTCCACCCGGCCTCCCGCATGCCCACTATACGCCCTCGCTCAAAGTCTGCACATACGGTTCACGTCCACGCTGTCGCGGCATGCTACTAGTGTTAAAGACTGCGATGGAGCTCCGTATGCCACGGCAAACTGGCTGACACTGACGGCGGCGGTGCACAAATGCTGCGCAGCTAGCGCCATTCGACGGCCAACGCCGCGGTTCCTGGTGTGTCCGCTGTGCCGTGCGTGTGATCATTGCTTGTACAGCCCTCTCGCAGTGTCCGGAGCAAGTATGGTGGGTCTGACACACCGGTGTCAATGTGTTCTTTTTTCCATTTCCAGGAGTGTAATTTTAAATGCACTATAGCTGCTGGCCACATATGTCAACAACAGCAGACCATAAACAACAACAAACAGAAATCATACTGATACTCAGAGTACTCCCTTCAGAGTATGTGCAAGTTGTGGCCATCTAATGTACATGTCCAAATTTGTGCATGCACAATTCACAGGAGTCTACAACGGCACTCTCTTTCTGAGTGCAGATAATGTGTCTGCTAATTCTCTCAGTTCCTCTCAATTCCATCTGTTCTACTGCCAGATGGCTGTCACAAGTGCTGTCTGTGGTGGACCATTTTCTAATGCCCCTTTACACACAGACTTTCTTGTAGAATGCACCAGGCAGTTGACTGCGGTATTTGCAGTTCTCTGCTCAAATGAAACGTTGATTTCTTCAGACAAATGTTTCTCCTGCACACATACTTTGCCTTCTCTGCCTATGCTTCCTTCCATTCTTTATTTCTTCATGACACATAAGCAGTTATAATTAACATGTGACAACTATTATATTCATACATGTAGTTTATTTTTATCATCTTTTATTATGGTTGGCTGCTCATATCTGCTAAACTACGTAACCTTACTACCGTAGTGGGTTGGGGTTTTGTGACACTAGATATTGAGCATCAGTGACAGAGGAGAGCACAGGTCATTATTTTGTCGGGGATGGCGGGAGGGAGAGCGACACTTTGTGGGCGGTGGATGGGCTCTTTCCTTGACTCAGTGGGCGAGGTGTAAGTGAAACATTGGTGGTTCCACTATCAGTCATTTATTGAGACACGAGAGCCTTTAAACAAACAGAGTAGTACAATGTGTTCTGACTCGCTCCATTCCTTGCGACAGCAGAGCGCCACAGGGTGGTAGCATGCAGATTCCAGTGACCACAGATACGGCGACGGCTCGTGTTGCAGCAGAGCGCCAGGTGGCGTATTCTTCCATCAGTCCCAAGCCCGGGACACTCTGCAGTGGCGGCGCGCTTTTCTCCTTGTGAATTCGCTCGCTGCGTTCGTAACAAAAGGCTACCACACGGTGTGGCACGCTCCATCGCGGAATCGAACCAACGTCCCTCAGGGTCAGCGTCTTCTGGCACAGATCATCAGAGCGTATTTTTCTGCCGGATCCCTGCTTTGTACAACCATAAATAATACCATGATACATAATTATTATACACAACCTTAAATGAAACATCATTATTATACAGCCTACAATCCCCCCAGACACAAAAATTTATCCTCGAATTTTCTCCTATGTTCATCCACAAATGACTAACAAACAACAAACCGGAAGCCTTAGCTCACTAGGAAAAGTATATAATACATTCATTCTGTAATATCTTGAAATACAACAGTATTAAGAAATCTTCATAAAGTAGTGTTAAAAATATGGTAGAATGACGATCAGTAACAATACAATGAAGTAGCATGCAACAATTATATCTACATACATTTTAGTAGTACAGTGTATGCTCTGGATTTTTGTAGCCATTCAACCGGAATTTGATGCAGTAATAAATTACAGTTTTTCAGAAACAAGCAGACAAAAATACGTATTGAGACTAAAGAAATTAAATACTCTTTACCTATCATGCAGTCTTAGTGTATCTGACGTGCTGCATGTAACCTGATCATTTTAAAATAGTGGCTTCTTTGCCCTCATAGACACTTTATTCTGTACCCCATGCAGTGATGGAATGTGTAACAAATTATCTATCACTCCACTCAGGGGTTTGACTTGGGAAGCACGAATAACAGATGTCTTCGTTAGAAGTCGCATCTTCACATTTACGAGTTATATCAACTCTATCACTTCATATAAACAATGATAATTAAAAAATTCTTTGTTCTGCACTTTGGTGTGTAAGGTTTTGTCACTAAAACCCACTGGCCCATCCAGTATGGCAGCAGTTTTCCAGTAAGTTTCCCCATCCATTCTTGATGTTCAAGTGCCTTTCTTTTCGTTCATTTGATCTTCTGCCAAACCTCTCTTAACTGTTTCCCGACCTTGTCCACCGATTCCTTATTAGAACCTAATTTAGGTTTCCAAATCTCTAAAGGAGATGGAATCTTCCTACCACATACCACCTCGAGTGGTGAAAGACCTGTTCCTGTGTGTACTTTGGAATTATACGCAGAGAAGACGTGTTGAAGACACATATCCCAATTACCATGCTGATTATTTACATAATGACTCAAAATTCTAAAAACTATGCGATGAACTCTCTCAGTATGTCCATTTGTTGAGAATGGAAAGAGATAGTGCACAGTTTTCCGATATGAAGCTGGCAACACAGCTGCTTCAACAGATCTGACACAAAATTTGTACATTGATCTGCAATTATAGCATTGGGAATACCAAATGTTTATAACCAAGTGGTAACTATCCGTTTCGTGATGTGCTTGCTCACTGGTCTGAAATCACAACCATTGCTACAAACTTGGAAAAGTGGCTAGTATCGTCAGAATATATTTATTTCCTGCTGCTGTCCTATTAAATGATCCACAGGTATCCAAACCCAGAATTTCAAAGGTTTTTAACTGTACCACCAATCTTTGCTCTTTGTGCACGTGGCACACTGTCTTTTATATACTGTAGAGCATCTTGTTTTCTGGTGGTCCACCAATCCTTGTCAGTTTCACACCTGTCTGATGTCATATGTCCACCATGATAGTCATGGTCATGTGCCTGTCATAATAATTTATTTCTGTGATGTGGGAACCACCATGAGTGGTCTGCATTTCGTATTTCTACTGCATAACAAACATTCCCCCAGGCGTATCAAACTATGGCTGCGACCTAAATGCCTGACAGTCTACATCAGCTGCCTGTGCCTTCTGCCACTGTAACAGACTTTCATCTAGTGTTTGCATAGCTCCAATCTTCCTACTCGGTGTGTCTGCATTTTTGTGCTTTTTCCCATGTATGGTATGTGCACCACTTTATAACTGAATCTACTTGGCTTCATCACCCATTGCGTCAACATACTGGAAGTGTCTATCACTCTCAGCAATCACTAAAGGCAAGTATGATCCATAAATACCTTAAATGTTTGTCCATATAAATAACACTGAAAGTAGATAGTGCCATAAATGACAGCTAGTACTTCCTTCTCTGTAGTGGAATAGTTACATTCTCCTCGTTCTACTGCCTTGGCACATAAGCCACTGGAAGTTTCCTGTTATTCACAATGTAGCTCGAAACACAACCAATTTGCTGTATTGATCACATCACGTGATAGGATGAACACTTGCTCAAATTCAGAAAATACCGAGACGTATCTTATATCAACGAATGTTTCAATGTCTCAAAAGCAGCTTGACACTTTGCTGACCATTCCAATTTGAGTCTTTTCTTTCTCAATACACGATTCAACGACTTGGATGTTTGTGCAAAATTCGTCAAAAATTTTTATAATAATTGCAGAAACCTAAGAATGACTGTACTTGTTTCATAGTTAGCAGTGCCAGAAAGTCTCAGACTGCTGCTATGAGATGTGGATCAGGTTTTACTCCTTCCTGACTAAATAAATAACTGAGCTAGTTTACTTCCATTCTAGTGAAGTGGCACTAATGGACACTTAGTGTCAGATGTGGTACCTGTAGTCTTTTAAAAATTTTTTCTAGTTGACTCATTTTCTTCCATATCCTTTAAAAAGACAATCTTGTCGTCAAGGGAGACCACACTTCTTCTTAGGTTTCAGTTCCTGAAACACTCCGTCCAAGAGTCTAAGGAATTTAGCCTTCACATTCTTCAGGCCAAATGGCATTTTTTTTTCTTGAATCTTCTGACTAGTTTGATGTAGCCAGCCATGCCATCCTATGAAGCTGGTAATGCCCCCATGAAAAGACTGCTGTTGGCCCATATTTTCGAACTGCTTTAGGTTGGTGGTAGCCGCTCTTGAAACAAATGGTTGAAAAGTCTCTAGATTGGTCCAAATTGTAGAACGTTGCCTAATTTTATGGATGGTATGTGCATCACGGACAGTCCTTCCATTTAGGAAGTCACACACGCAATAGAATCTGTAGTTCTTAGTACCATCTACCGATATTTGAGCTTGATGACAATGCTCACACCTCAGGGATATTATTGTGTTCAATGATTGATGGTATATGCATCACGGACAGTCCTTCCATTTAGGAAGTCACACACGCAATAGAATCTATAGTTCTTAGCACCATCTGCCGATATTTGAGCTTGATGACAATGCTCACACCTCAGGGATATCATTGTGTTCAATGATTACATTGGCTAACTGCTGGTAGGTGAAATCCTCCATCAATGGTTGTACATGCTTTGGGATGCTGTATGACATCCTACGCTCTGGAGTATTCCATCCTGTTGGTGTCCTATGTTGCGTTATAGGCGTCGCTAGTAGTGGACCCATCACATGGAACAAATCTATGAGTGTTAATTAGGCTTCCATATCTTCATTATCTTTCCAGTTCAGATGTTTAAATCTCTCACGTAGTGCTGAACTGATAACCTTATATCTGTGGCTATGGGTGTAACTCGGTCTGTCAGTGTTACTTTATTTTAAGATACTCAAACTGATAACCATTCAGCCTCTAGTAGTCTAACCTCAGCCTTGGCAAAAATCATCCATTTCTACAGCAGCCATAAACTAAAAACGGGTAGAGGTCGATTTTTACGTTAACCTGGTCTAGCATCACCATTTTAGATATTTTGTTTTTTTTTAAATTTTTATATCCCTTATATTTTTATACATATTTTTTATATTTTTGTTGGTTTAATACATTTTGCTATCCAGGACTAGGGCTTCAGTTGGATTGTGGCTGTAACCAGGTGGTTGAGTTTCCTTAGCTGTAAGCAATTTTAAGTGTATCTTACTTCTCATAAGTGTAATGGGTAATATTCTCTGTGTGTTGTAGAGGATAGTTATTTAATACTGAGATCCTTTTGTTGTTGTGATTTCCAAGGTCCTGCCTATATGTCCTTTTAATTTTGGTTTCTACCACTAGATGTCACAGTCTTCAAGGTGCAATGGGATGGCGAGTGCTTGGCTTCACAGTATTCAGTGTGTGGCTAGTGCTGTAATGTGTAGTTTCGTTTGACACTTGCCAACATATTTTAGTATGTTGACGAGTTCTGAGGATTATGTGTCTTTTAATTGTTTGTTTCTCCCATAGATTTTGACATTGGCAGTTTTCTCCTCCCTTATACCCTACTGACACTGCGAGGTGTGTTTTAATTTACATTACATTCGTTCTAGAACGTTTTGTGCTCATAGGTTCCATCCTACCATATGAAGTTCATCATCAGCTGCCTGTCTTTTGAACGGATTTTGAAGTGTATTACTGATCTTGTATGGTTTGGATCAGATGCGCATCTGGTGTTTCATCCAAGGTTTTACGAAGGAGTGACATGTTTTTATGCGCACTTGTACCTTGTAATTTGTGGCACATGAACTATTAGTTTAGCGATTGCATCGCTTTAGTGTATACTTTGTTCGGTAGGTTATGTTGGTTATTAGTGCTTTCACTTTTGTAGTTTCATTCTATATGCAGATACGACCTGAAGGTATACCTTCATGGTATGAAAACGGTCGTCATACAGTGGAAACACAATAAACAGATTGTTAGGATTTGGACTTTCACTCAGTTTGATATAGACTAAGTCACCATCTCTGATTTTAAATTGTCCTTCACGTTGTGTACGAGAGCTGTTGGATAACCATCTTAGGGCTATAACAGTGGATGATAGGATTCAGAGGTTCTTGAAGGTGAGCGAATGCTAGTAGTTAGGAAATGTTTTAGCATATGTTGAAACAATTGGAGTTGGCACTTTGATGTTTCCTTTAGTTTCAAAAAGGAATCCAAATGATCGCCACATGGTATTTCACAAATACACGGTCCATTTGGTACAATATCGATATGTTCATCTCAAGTGCACTAACAAGGACAAGTGAACAACATTAAGCGACGCTATAACGGAGCTTAGCAGATAAACCATGAATTTATTTACAACATGTACTTATGGTTTCCCTCAAGGCACGTGCACTGTTCATTCGTTACTGCCAGCATTAAAAGAATGAATTCTTGTATTGCAAACAGATGTTAAGCACAAATATGCATAAAATGAAGAAATATCTTCATAATGACATGAGATTTTAAAAAATTGAGTTAAGTGTAGAACTTGCTAGTAATATGAAAAACGGAAAATTAAATTTATAGTTTATGTCCAGAATATTAGAGATTTTAGTGCTTAACAACACTGTATAGCTCTCAGGGAAGAAGACAAACATTGGGTGATACTAATAAGTTATAACACAGTGAGATTAGGTTACTGATCAACTGAATGGTGAAACTACTAGACTATATGTATACATCATCCGCTGAAAAGGCCATCAGCAGTGAGAGTTCTGTCTCGGAAATGTCTTCCTAGGGAATGGAAAAGTCAATCCCCCAATTTCCACATCACTTGGAATGCATGTATTCATAAACGTCAAGTGGCTATTTATGGAATAAAGCAGCTGCACAAGAAAACAAACTCGACAAAAATTCAAATAATAGCCTACAACTCTTAGGCCCTCACTGAAAGTAGCATATTGTGTTACATTTCTTTTCATCTGCTGAAGAGGTCTTCATTTGTACTGTGTGGCAGCTCATGAGTACGTTACAGTAGACATAAGAAGACATCATCATTCAAATTACAGCTGTCTTCACTTAATTTTATAATTATTACTGGAAATAAGCATCACATTTGAGCACGAAGGTCTCTATAGTGAACTTTCATGAAATTCAGCTAATCTGTATGCTGCGAGAGTGTTGTGGGCAGTAAATGAAAGTATATATCGGTTTTCCATTGTCTACAATGAGTTTTAAATGTACGCTTTTGCATTGAATGTGGCTTACTTATAATTTTGTGAGTTGTGAGGTGTAAAAGCATAATGAAACCTTAAATATCTGGATTAAAAATCCTAGTACAGTTGGAGAAAATATAGACCTCGCCAGTATCTCAACTGGCTTTAAGTGCTTGGCAAAACGAATAGTTGTCTCCCAGTCACTATTTCGGAAGCCGAAAATTGCGTTGTAGAAAACGAGATTGACGATTTGCTGACCCCAAACGAAGATGTTACTTACTGGTTACTTCATGGGGATAAATGACAGTAGGAATGAAAAATTCTGTGTAAAGCATGTTCTCTACAATATTGTCAAAAAAGCCATCACTGGATACAATGGTATCACACGCCAAATGACTAGCCACTACTGCCCATTATGCATTTTCAACCACTCCTTAACCACATATGTTTCACCTGAGGCTTCGTAACAGGGACTAGTAAAGATACTACCTAAAAAGTACATTGCCACAGCGCCCTCTCGTTAATGACCGATTTGAATCCTTCTAACACTGTTCAAGACCTCACACTATGTAGTCTGCGACCAGCTAACCCTCTACATAATTACAAACAACCTTCTAGTCGAATTCCAATCAGGTTTCCACAAATATCGCAGCTTGTCACCCCAATTAGTAAAGAACATACGATATCAAGCTTGTCAAAGATAGACAAGAGGCACTCCCTTGCGCTTATTAGACTTCAGCAAAGCCTTTAAAGATGTTGTCATCGATAAATTTCTGGACCAGTGCAGTGCAGTGACTACTTGCGCACCCAAAATCTGGTGTCCAGCTCTATAATGTGACAATGGTGATAGGCAATAACAGGTACTCCCCCCCACTGTTTGGCGTTAGGGCCTGTACTCTTTTCATTGTATGTCAATGATGTATCATCACTTTTGTTGTGCTTTGGATTCCACATATATGGTGGTGACCTCCAGTTATATTTAAGTGCAAAACTAGTAAATTAGAAAACAGCTTTGGAGAATTTAAATATCGACATCTGTGCACTTTCAAAATGGACGCTGAATGAATATAAGGTTAAACTTTAACTGAAACGAAAACCAAGTGGTCCTGACTGTCTCCTAGGCTCATTACACGAAATATCGGAAATCCTTTACATATTTAATCCTAAATGTCACAAATTTCAACATCTCTGCCTCACCAAAGATTCTAGGAGCAATAAAACATAAAAATCTGAGCACACAACTGCAGTGTGCAAGAGGGCATCACTGTGTATACATGTCATAATCTCCCCTTAGACCTCAAAAAGGAGCACATATAAACACTTATACTTCCAATTTATTACAGCAATGTTTTGCTGCAAGGTCGTTCACAGAAGAGCTCAAGACTCTTGTTACTGGCTATGAACGCCTTTGAATAGATGTACATTGGGACACAAGCGCAGTCTTACAAATAGGTACTTTTATACACAAATAACATAAAAAATCAAAAGCCACTATTTTTTTAAATAAAACAAAAGGCAAATATGCAGACAGAAAACGACATTTTCATACATAAATAACCACAAAAATGCAATTTACACGCTCATGCCATCATATGAGAGGTATAAATGACAGGTATAAATTTAATAAGGTAGTTGAAAATATACTTTCAAATACATTCGAAGTAAAGTAATTCACAGTCAGATACAGAATAAAAATTTCAGATCATGGAACTCGTTACCATTATTTTTAAGCTTTTTCATTCCTTTATACATCAGTTTAATAATACCATCATCACGAACTGGAAACTCCAACCAGTAATAAAGTTTGAGTATCTATCAGGCAAAATGATCTTAAACTCATTATTAAGCTTCACACAAATTTTCTCCCCATATCTAGTTTTTAAATATACTGTAACATACAGTAATACAGTTGATTTACTTTTAGCTCTCTCATCTTTTTAAAGAAATTGCAATAACTTGCGTTATTAAACTTCTTCAGTAGAATATTCATTTTTATAAATTAAAAATTTAATAAGTTTTACAATTTTTAAACTTACAAACATGAATAATGTATGGGATGAATTGCTATTTTACATTTTTGTTGAGAAAAATAATAAATCAGGAGAGACAAAAGTTGAGTGTAATATTTGTAAAAAAAATATTTTAAATCGCCTTCAATTATAGAACATTTGATAAGTCAGAACCACACTAACTGTACTAATATATTGAAGCTAATTTTGGGAGAAAGAGAATACAAAATTACATTTGATAGTAATAAGAAAAGTTATATAGAGATATGGAAAGAAATAGAAAACTCAGATTCTCTCTCTTTCATGAGTGTAAAAAAGTTGGAAATTATAATTTACCAATAAAAAATTTTACCAAAAATATTACAAAATTATATTAAAGTCTATTCAATATTTTAAAAATTTTTTCAAGCAATCAAGAGAGGTTTAGAAGTCAAAGATTACAATAAAATTCTACTAATAAAGTTATACCATTTGTAATATAAGTATAGTAAGGATATTTATTTTATATTAGGAGTGACCGAACAATGTTCTGTTTCCATAAGGCACTGTATCATAATTTTCAATTGTGAGCTTCTTCAGTTAAGTCTCCATTTATGAAGACAAATTTTTATTCATATTTTTGCAATTAAATTTTATGTTATACATAGACTCAGAAAACAACAACAAAAACTCTACACCACTTTATATGGTTGAACACATAGCAGAAATGAGAAATAATAAACCTGAATGAAGGGGTTTCTTTTTTAAAGAAGATAATAATTATGAATATGAAAACTATACAGAAGATGATAATAATGAAGAATGTCAGTATGGTAATGTATCTATCCTAATTTCCAGAACATATTTTTATCATCATGGGGACTCAGTGCTCAATGTTTACCTCAACTGTGCAGAATTCATTTTTGGCTGCTGTCAAATTCATTGTATTGTATTGTTGTCTATTGTTGAATAAACAGTTTTTATAGTCTTGTGATTTTGTTTTAGTTTTAACAACATATTTCTTGAATCCTCAGTGTTCCTAAACGTTCTTATTGAGTTGTGGCATATTGTATATATTATCTGATCGATAGTCACTTGTATCAAAGTGATCAATCATCGATTTCGTGTCTTCATAGAAATCCTCAGTTTGTTTATTGGATTTGGTTGACAGTTGTCCATCTTTTCTAATATACTCTCATAATACCCATAGATAATACAGGAAACTTCAGTGTATTCCGATGATGAATGATGCTTTCTCTGGTAATTCTTCATGTATTGGTTTGTTAACTAAGCAATTTGGTTTGTTTCTATCTAATTGTTTCTTCACTGCTGAAATGGGGTAAGCAGATATTCCAAATAAATTTTGGTTCTTTATGTTTTGAGATATGGGCTGAAACGAGTTGAAATAAATCTTAAATCCAATAATAATATGAGTTTCCAACTTTGTATTCTTTTTAAAATATAACAAATTTACAGGTTTTTCTTTCTTAATTTTTTGTAATCTTGAATTTTCCGTCAAATGAATAAATGTTCATATCTACATTATTTCTACTCTCAGTTTTTGGAATGTTGTGAACACCACCAGATATTCAAAATTCTCTAGTTTTGATCAAGCTCAAGACCAACTTTTTTATATTTTTTAACCCTTTGCAAATATTTATTTGCAGGAGATAATGCATGTTTTATAGACCACAGAAAACATTTTTGATCACAATATGTACATTAAGACAAGCTTATTTTTCTTTTATTTTTTCTGGTAATTCAATGTAAGAGGATCGTCTCAGTGGAACATATGTGTTAATTCCTAATCTGAGTCCAATAACTCTATTTAATGCCCATCCTGATCCTCTTGCTTGAAAATTAAATAATTTCATTAAAATATCTCGCTTTACATGCTTGGATTTGTTAATCAAATCCTTCTTGACAATGCTAGCATTGGTTTGTTTCTGTTGTTCACATTGCTAAAGTTTATCATTTGCCTGAAGTCTGTTATCACAAGATAAATTAAAATATATTAGAAAACCATTAAATAGTTTTAACTTTTCTCTGACTATCTTCATAATTTTTGGTTCTGCCACATTTAAGAAATGATTAGGGTCAATTGAGTTTATATTATTTTCAGAATTTATAGTTTTCAAGCTGCTTTTAAATGCCATATCAACTAGATCTCTAATTGTTGTTTTCTCTTTGCTTCTCAAATTCATTATAATAAATTGGAAATGTTTCAGTGATTTCGATTCTTTATTTTGAAAAATTTCATCATTTCCAATTTCATAAAACGGTAGATGTTTCCAAAGATTGACATTAATTGCAGAGCCCACTTTAGGTATATCATTTTCATTAATAAATATGACTAAATTAGCTTCTCTTAATCTACTATATCCTAAGTCACTAAGATGACTGAAACAGTATAAGAAACATACTGAAAACTAGGCAAAAGAAAGGGACAGTTATCCTTGTTATGGTGAACTACCTTTCATTTAGCATATTCTTTGCTATCAAAAATGTTTTCCATACTACAAAAACTAGAATATTTAGAAAAAAGATTTAATTTTTATGCTCAACCAGACAAGCAGTTGAAGGGCTGTCATATAAAGCCATTTAATTTTACTAACATTATACTAGTATCTTTTACTCATATTACTGCACTATAATAAATTTAATTAAAAATATGAATTATAATTACAATGAGTGTTAGTGATAATGCATACAAGAACAAAACCAAAATTTTAACAATGTATGAAACTATCAAACGACGCCAACCCATTTATTACATTTAAAATTTAATTAATAAAATTTTCTAAGGCAATTGTACAGAATGGAAGATAAACATCCTAAATTTGAAGAAATTTTAAGACTTAATTATAATGCTAATTCAATAAATTTGTATCAACAAATGAAAGAAACAATAAGAATTATTTGTTGACAGACTTATTTTAATAATTACAGTCATTAACAGTTGATTTACGAACTAATTATCGTGACTCAGACACAAACAGAAGACTGCTTTGGCAGTTTCCAGTCTAAAGACAGCTTTAGTTCTTGCTTTGTCAAAAATAATTACATTCTTTTTAATAACTTGATCCATTATTTAATAAGGATTTTTTATTGATTTGTAAGAATACTTCAGATAAAAAAATTCCCAAACAACTTTATCTTCAAATTCTATTATAAAATCTTCAGAAAATTCTTGTCTTGTTGATACATTATAGTAGTTTCCTTTATCCTCGAATCCGCTCATAAAATCTTTGGAGACTTTTCATGACATTATATAACGTTATCATTCTGATTTTTCTAGAATTTCTCTCATAAAATTCTCAGACAATTTTTGATTATGTGATATAATTTCCCAATCTAATTTATCCCTAAATTCTCTTATAAGACCTTCAGATAATCTCTGAAAATCTGATATATTATCCAATTCAGTTTATCTGGAAATGCTCTTATGTAGTTTTCTGACAATTCTTTTCCAAAAAATGTTGAAATGTGTGTGAATTCTTATGGAACTTTACTGCCAAGGTCAACAGTCCCTAAGCTTACACACTACTTAACCTATATTATCCTAATGACAAACACACACACCCGTACCTGAGGGAGGACTTGAAACTCTACTGGAACCATCCCCACAGTCCATGACTGCAGTGCCTTAGGCCACTCGGCTAATCCCATGTGGCACTTCTTTTTTATATGACTTAATTTCCCGATCTATTTTGAAATTCCTTTTAAGATCTACAGACAATTTTTTCGCTTTATCAAGAAGTTAGTTTTGATTTATCCTGAAATTCGCTAAAAAATCTTGTGATAATTTGTAATGCATTTTACCAGTTGAATTTATCTCCATCTTCTCTCAAAAAGTTTTCTGGTAGTTCGTAATAATATGATACTTAATTCCATTGATGTACATTGGTTGTATTTTCATTTTTAATGTAATCGATGATATTATTACTGTATATTGAAGCTGTTGTTGAATACCATTTATATTATTCCTTAAAATGTAAATTTTCGAAATTATAAGTAATCAATAGAATAATATGTTCCATTTCTAATGTAGACAAACTATTAATTCCTAGCTCTTACGATCTTTCTTTGAATTCATTGAGTTTTAGAATATTTAGACTCGCAAATCATATAGAAAATAATTGTATTTGATTTGTAAAAAATCTGAAAATATTTTTGGAAGGAACATCTTACGAAATTTAACTATAAATTCATTATTGAATTGCAAGGTCTGGGATGGCGGACTCTGAAATATTTAAATCAATGAAAGGGGATCTAATAAATCAATAAAACTTATAGTTCACATCTTTAGACACTAAATTGTATTTTGGAGAGTTCATAAACACTACAGGTTTCATTACCTTTGAGAAAATATAAAGAATTCAAATTTTCGTCAGTTAAATGACTAATAAATACAGATTTATCTTCATTAAGATAACACATGGTTAGAAAGAATGGAAGGGTAAGTTTCTTCATTCTTATTTCATCCACTTATTTTTATAATTTCTTTGAATTAATTAAAATTATTTTTAATAAATTACAGCTGTTTCAAGTATTGTAATGCTGAAATGAATGTATTTGAATTAAATCAGAGTGACAAGATTTCATGCCACAACAAGCAAGTGTGTGTTATTGTTGATAAATATGATGAACCCTTGTGTAAAGGTACAGAATTTGCTGAAATAAGGGAGTATAAAGAGATTAATGATGCAGTCTCTAAACATGTAGATGTTTATCATAAAATAAAATATGAAGATATTTTCAGCCCTGGTCATTTGCCAGAGTTAAAAGGCAATCATTTATATATAAATGAATCTGGTTTACATGTTTATATTTAATCTTCTAAGAAATAAGATTCTCAGCAGTTTAAAAATGGGTAGTTAGTGAAGTTTTATCTTCAATTAGAAAATATGACAAATACAAACTACAAATGACTATATGGCAATATATAAAGATAAAGAATAACTAGCTATAGATTTTAAAAATCAGTTGACAATTCTAAATATAAAAAAAATTATTAGGAAATAAAAATTAAAAGCCAGGGCAAGTCAATATGATTTTTTGTATTCTTTACTGACAAGGTTAAACAAAAACTAAAAATGGTTATATCTAAAGGCCATCTCAAAAAGATATTCTTTACTTAATACTTTTAAAGTAGGGAGAACAAACAAGTTGTCTATTAGAAACTCTAATTTTAACTCTTCATGCATCAAACAATATAATTTTGAATATGTTACTATGATAAAGTAAAGAACTCCATTTATCTATAAAAATTTTGTAAGGTAATATCATTTTTATATACCCAAGCATTGTGTGAATTTTCAGATCCCAAATATTTTACATATACTTTATTTACTTGCTTTTACAAAACTTTTTCAACAGCATAGAAATCTGGATATTTTGTTTTTATCAATTCTTGTTCATAAAAATTTACTTTAGCATCTTCACCAATTAATTCTCTTAATTTCTATGTGATTGATTTATAATTATTAACAGATTGAATTTTAAAAATGTTTGTTGAGCAAATAGCAAAGAATCCTTTTTTAAATATTCCTTTAACTTCACTGATTCTAACTTTATCACCTTTTTCAAATTTTGACTTTTCATTAGCTTCTACAACAGTTAATTCTCATCATTAACTTCTATCGGATTCATTTTTACAGTTGAATGTTTTGTGATACCACATCCATTAACTAATTCATAGACGATGTCTATCCATTTATAGTTACAAATAAGAACAAATTGTTTCCTCAACTTTTCTTATTATAGAATTCATTCATGTTATCTGTTTGTAAATTTTTTGGTGATGTCTGAGTAAATATTTTTTCAAAAGACACAATTATAGTCTCACACGTTTTATCTTTAATTGGAATGCACCAAGCATATTTAGAAAATACTAGTTAACAAAAATTTATATCCTTTATTTATATTTAAAATCCCTTTCAGATTACTTGAATCCATTCCGACTATATCAGCTTGCCATATACTATCAATACCGAGATAAATTACATTTCTTCTTTTAAAATTTTTTCTCATAGGTTTATATAATTCATTAATAATTCATGAGTGATCGATTGATTCTCCCATTCACCTACAAAAATCTTTAAGGATTTACTTTTTTGGCTTTTACATTCTGTACAAAGATATTTAATCCTGTTTTCCATTTTTAGTGATGACTCTGTGTGGGTCATGTATATTAGAAAATTTTTTACACTTCAAACTGTAGGTCTGGTTGCCCATGCATACAGAAGAAAAAGTTAATAAGATTTAAATTTTTTGAGAAAATATAATTAATTTTACATCTGCAGAAACTGTTATAACTGTTTGGTAATCTTGCACTAAGAAAATTTCACTTAAACACCACTATTGATTGGTTACTATTATCTACTTCATATAGCCTATCAGATACACTTACAGTGATATCAAAATCATCAAATTTAAGACCTTTGTTAACATTCTTACCAACAACAACAATACTCTCCAGTCTAAACTCATATTCCACATTTTGCATTCTTTGTTTGCCTACAGTATAAAAATAAATTCGGTTATTTTTCTTTAAGTTTACTTAACTCATTTATGTGTAGGGATACTGGGAAATAATCTGAAAGACTGTCATCATATTAGTAAAGTAACTTGCTAGATTAGTTTTATTAAGTTGATTAATATTTTTATAATAATCCGTTTTAAAGGTATAATTTTTCAGGTGTATTAGAATACTTGTGAATACTGGTTTTCCAACAGGATTGGATAACTCATTCTGTAAGTTTTGTTTGTTCATAACACCTGTTACAACAATTGGATTGTTTATATTCATAATTATTACACCTTTAAAATTTATATAACCTATAGTTACTTTAAAAATGGTGTGTTATTCTTTATGAAGTTGTTTCATCATTATGTATTTTTGTGTCTACTTATTGCGTATCTTCAAATTTGATTTGTAACAACACTCCTGATGATTTTAATTTTTTGTCAGTCTGATGCTAATTGTTCCATAATTTTCAGATCCATATTTGTAGGAAAATCTTTCATTGCTTTACAATTCTCGACTGTCTTTCGGATGTAACTTCTTTCCAAAAATGTCATTTATTAAAGCTAAAATATCATTACACCATAATAGTCCGTTAATACTTTTATCACCGATATATAGAAATGATCACCTATTACTTCATTTATATATTTTTTTCTTTAAATATTGTGTAGACCATTTTTTCAAAATAGTTAACTAATTATTTTGGAACATTACCAGGAAACGAATCAAAAACAAATATTATTCCTTAATTCTTCTAATAATAAATCCATTGAGTAGCAACATGATGAGATGTATCTAAATTAAGTATTCCAGTTTCATATTCTCTAGGATAACTTGTTAATTTATCGGTCATGAACACACCACCAAAATGTTTAATTTTTAACGGTTTAACTAATTCTTCTATATCGACTTAACTTAAAGCATTGCGACCACATATGGAATATTATTTGCAATTTTTTTTCTGCTGTTCCTTTCTTTTTCATTGCTAAATTATGTTTTTTGTTCTTCCAGTTGTTTCTCACCTTTCTTATTATTTGTTACTGCGTTTGCTATAGCAACAGTTCCTCCAGCTATTGAGCTAGCTGATGATAAACACGGTAATGCAGCAGGTAGTAATGGTAATAATCCAACTTGATGTTTTGTTTCTCCAGTGCCATCTTTCTTTTTTGTTAAATATTTGATAATCTTTTTCACAACAGGAATACCTAATGTAAATATCCACCAGTTTTTTAATCCCTCTTGTTTGAACGTCAGTTAAAAATTGATCAATATTATGTAGTTGTTCATTATTTACTTTAACTTTAACTGATTTCGGTTTAGTTTTGCCACTAGACAGCAAAGTATAATCAAAGCTCAATTTATTTATTTATATTGATAAAAATTTATGAGGATCAAGATTTTTTATACTCGCCAGCCATTTTCAACCACATCTAAACTTAAACCTAATATTAGTTTTTCAGACATTAGCCCTCTAAATGCAGTTGCAACTAATTTTTCGCCTAATGAGGCACTGGAAGTGTGCATTATTTCTTTTGCATTTAACTGAAGTTCTTTATCGCTTTCATGTCCTTTTTCTAAATATTTACAGTTGTGATAGGTGATGTCATGTTGTTTGGAAGTTTCATCTAATTCATTTATTCCTGGATAGTCTCTATCTAATCTTTGATCTCATTTAGGTCCAGGACCACAGTACATATAGTGTAGTAGACGCATTTCAAATGGTAATTTGTTAATCAAATTGTTTACTAAACCTTTTCCATATTTTTGTCTTTTCCAAAATGCGTGGGGAAGATCATTCAAAATCTAATTACATATGGGATTCCTCTCACATTTTTAATAATAAAACCCCTAAATTTATTTGTTAACATTTAAATTATTCCTACTTTTTGATTGTCATACGTTTTATTTCCAGCTCATTCTTGTCCATAAATTACAGCTTATCTATCCATTAATTGATGGACGTCTTCCATTCAAACATATTTGATTGGTTTTTGTGTCTATTTTTAATTAATCGTTCAATTGTTTTTTCTTCTGTACTTGAATCTACGTTTACTGGTAATATTTGAAACATAAAGCTCGACAATTTCCTTTCTCAAATTCTTATATTTATTACCTCACTTGATTTTATTTTTTTGTATCATTAACAGAATATAATGCTCCTGAATGAATCAATATATCTGCATAATTTTCTAAAATACAACCTGTAAATAGTTCATTAATATCTTCCACAGTAACCTGTATTTCAGTTGAAAGATTGGTTGGTTGGTTGGTTTTTGGGAAGGAGACCAGACAGCGAGGTCATCGGTCTCATTGGAGTAGGGGAGGAAGGGGGAAGGAAGTAGGACGTGCCCTTCCAAAGGAACTATCTCGGCATTTGCCTGGAGCGATTTAGGGAAATCATGGAAAACCTAAATCAAGATGGCCGGACGCGGGATTGAACCGTTGTCCTCCTGAATGCGAGTCCAGTGTCTAACCACTGCACCACCTCGCTCGGTGGTAAAAGATTGATTGATCCATCTGCACCTTCATATGTTAATTAAAATCTGTCAAAATTTTTGTAATCCACCAATGCATTTAAAACTACTAACATATTTTAATCCAAAACCTTCATATTCACTACTCTAGCATTCCTTTACTCCTATTTATTATTTTAGTGGGCTGTTTTTCTCTATGTTTAAAATCTTCTCCATGTTGTTGTTGTGGTCTTCAGTCCTGTGACTGGTTTGATGCAGCTCTCCATGCAACTCTATCCCGTGCAAGCTTCTTCATCTCCCAGTACCTACTGCAACCCACATCCTTCTGAATCTGCTTGGTGTATTCATCTCTTGGTCTCCCTCTACAAATTAGGTACAAGCTTACCATGTTTATGTTTTGATTTCCTCTTTGGAATACTTATTTTTTGTTCCAAATTGGGTTTTATATATTTAGTATATTTTGTAATTGTAACTGAGTTAATTATTTAAGTTAAGTGATAAATCATCTGTTGTCAAAAAAGGACTGATTGTATCTATACGAGACAGATAAAATAATGTTGTGCTACATGGTTTTTATAAAACTTTTTGGCTCTAAACGTTATATAAAATATTACATTATACACTGAAGAAGAAACGATAGAAATTCCTGTTCATCATTAAAATTTATTAATGCAAACTTCCCTAATATAAACATTAAAGCTGATGAAATTTTAAACAGAGTAACTACTTAGATTGATGTGAAATTATACATGGATAAAGAAGGCAGTATTGGAAGTGTATTAGGATTTAGTAATGAAATTGTTGAAGCTAATGAAGAGACTTTTTCTAATGATATCCTTAAATTATTCTATTTGAATGAATAAATATAAATTTAAGTTGGCGAATGGATTGTTCGTTAAACATACTGATGATTATGGTTAAGAAACTAATATTATTTCTTCATTGAAACCTTATGCTCAATTTGTGGACCAGTAATTCATAAACCACATTATCCAGTACATATTACAATTTTTGATCCCATTCAAAATTCAGACATAACTGTAGCTGATGAAAATGATAATATAATTGACTTTAATGGCCCTACGGTAACAAATATTTTAGAAATGTTTTAATAAATCTTATCCTTAATAAATCATAAATAAAATGGAGAGTCATCAGTTTAACTCATTCGCTGTGGATGAGAAGACTAAAAATAATTTAAATCTCCCCAATAAGAACATTGCAGGTAATATAAAGATAGGATGTGGTTGAGTCCATCCTAATCATGCACAGTTATACATGAACTTTAGAATTGTTATAGCTGTTCCTGGTGGATCTAAGTCAAATTATCCAACTTTGTGATGGAAAATCCAATAAAAAAATCAATTGATAATTATATAGTGAGACTGTTCGATTTTATTGGCATAAAGAAAGGAAACAGTATTTTGTCTGAAATGGAATATCCATATATTACCTCATTGGCTCGTATTTGAGTGACTTCAACTTTAGCCAATGCGTCAACCATGGAAGACTATGTTCTTAACAATGGAAAGATAAGTAGTAAGAAAAATGAAGTACTTTATCCATTGGAATTATTGGCAATTTTTAAGGAGATATAACTGTAACTTGGAGTCCAACTGCAGGAGATGCTGGGTTTGGAAAACGATGGAAACCTATGGTCAAAGTTGAATGGAATATTCGCTTGAACTAGAACAAGAAAAAGTAATCTGAAAATTCCCGTATCTTTCTTTGAACTAAACATTACAGAGATTCTTGCAATGGGTGCAAAGAGAAATTTACAGTTAGATATTACCAATTTCTATAACTTTGCAGAATTTGATACATCTTATTTAATTTTTGTTGTTTTCCAGACAAAATGGAAAAATAAGCAGTTAGTTGACTCTTCTTTATTTGGACATGTTAAATTACAGAACATCGACACAAAAATAAAAGCAATGAAATTTTCGCTCAAGAAATGAGGAATCTGGCACCACCAAATAATTACCTAAAGGCATATGCTTTCCTCGGTTTTAAGAGAACTACATAACTGAATAAAGATGTTAATATAAGCCCATTCAGTTTTATCGAAAATTATCCTATCTATGTCATAAATATGTTTAGGAGAATGAATGTGTTAACTACTCATACAACAACAATGAAGCTGTGTGCAACCTTTAATGATAAAATTCCGAATAACACACTTGTGTATATAGTAATGTGCAGCAAAAAGAATTTGACATATGAGTCACAACACTGAATTTTGGTTGAAAATTTCTTATTACATAAATGAATAAAATATTTGAAAAAAGTCATAGAAGAGTAAAATGAAGTGATTTGCTTACCTATATGAAGTATTTCCTGAAAGCTAGAGGAAATAAAAACTGAAAAATGTAACATGTCAATTAGAAGATATCTAATTTCTTTATTATATTTTTTCCAGATATCTCTTGTTATGTAGATTACGTTAGCATTTTGAATTTTCAAAATCTGTTAATATTTGGTAGAGAAATTAACAAAAACCGTTTGCCCTTGCCTCTGCAAGTTATGCAACCGAACTTACTTCCATGTATGCTGGCTAGCGTTTTATAAGGTGCAAAAATAAAATTCAGAGACTCACTCATAAAGTACTAATTTTATGTGGTATTTGTTTTTCCTTTCAAACAGTACAGTTAATGTATATTATATGTGTCAAACTGTACAGCAGATGTATTTAACATGTGTCAAACTGTACATCAGTTAGAAAATCTGTCAGCAAATGGCACTAATGTTTGATCCATTGAGATTATCAGAGGAACATTCTTCATTTTAAACTTGAATTATTTTTTTCTATTGTTAATTTGAGTATTTTAATTATTATTGCATGTTATTTCTATTTCATCTCTTCGAATAAAATACGAAAAAGTGAAGTAAATAATTTGTTTACACCCAAAATAAGCAGACGAAGACAGCTTAATCTGAATCAGCTCTGCAACTCGATTACCAACTACATATACGTTTTTCGAACGCTATTACATCAACCAAACTTCACACAGGAAATTGACCGAGTGGAGTAGGCATTAGTGGAGGTCGAAATATGTAAATGTGTCAATAGAGCTAGTGATTTGGCTAAATAAATCAAACCATCACCTTTTCACTTAAAAGCAGGCCAAATAAATGGACTGGTTCTGTTAAATCAGAACTTAGTTCTTAGCCTTCGTGTAGCGCCATGTACATAGGGTCAGAGGAGTCAGACAAACACAAGTTGTGATGGTTGTTTTGTGGTGTTTGAGAATAATTTTAATAATCTACATTTTATATTCTTTATACTTCGAAAGTAGTTGAAAATATGATTTCAGCTTCCATATTAAATTTATACCTCTCAATTTGCGCTCATGGAGTGGGATTAATGTGTAAATTGAGTTTTGCGATTATTTATATATACAAATGTCGTTTTACATGTGTGTAATTACCTCCTTATTGAAACTTCCTGGCAGATTAAAACTGTGTGTCCGACCGAGACTCGAACACGCGACCTTTGCCTTTCGCGTGCAAGTGCTCTGCCATCTGAGCTACCGAAGCACGACTCAGCCCGGTACTCACAGCTTTACTTCTGCCAGTATCTCGTCTCCCACATTCTAAACCTGCAGAGTGAAAATATCATTCTGGAAACATCCCCCAGGCTGTGGCTAAGCCATGCCTCCAGAGAATCCTTTCTCTCAGGAGTGCTAGTTCTGCAAGGTTCGCAGGAGAGCTTCTGTAAAGTTTGGAAGGTAGGAGACAAGATACTGGCAGAAGTAAAGGAGTGAGGACTGGGTGTGAGTCGTGCTTCAGTAGCTCAGATGACAGAGCACTTGCCCACGAAAGGCAAAGTCCCTAGTTCGAGTCTCGGTCGGGCAGACAGTTTTAATCTGCCAGGAACTTTCATATCAGTGCACACTCCGCTGCAGATTGAAAATCTCATTCTGGAAACCTCCTGTATTGTCCAAAAAATGGGGCTTTTGATTTTTTACGGTTATTTGTATATATAATACCCCTATTTGTAAAACTGCACTTGTGTAACCAATAGGCATTTACATCTGTGTTTGATATAGCTGTGATGTTTGAGTCTTCAATCATATTTGACCATCATATATACAGCTAACCTGGCTGCAGGCAGACAAATGAGGTGATTCCCATACGCTCTGTTTCCTCCACCACCTTGTCAATGTACATTGTCCTTCTTATCTCTCTTCTCCTTAACCTTGTCTGAAAAATATGCAGAAACACTCCAGCCTATCAGAGCAAAATCCTTTCTGTCCCATTCTGTCATTCAGCTATTGCCAGAGAACTGAATAACATCTCCAGTTTCAAAGGACAGTTAATGACACATCTACTGAAGCAACAATAATTTTTACTTCTGTCCCTGTACACACCTAGTATGCCATTACATCGTCTATTCCAACTAGATGTGCCTCATTCCACAGAGCTCTTAGTTGGTGCAACCTACTTAAATTGACCCACCTCAGAACATGCTATAGCAGATAATGTTACTTTTGTATATCTACAAATACTTTGTGTATCTAGTACTATCACTATCATCATCATTATTATTATTAGTAGCAAGTGGTAGAAGTAGTATACTCTAGTATTAGCTTTACTAGTTCTCAATCAGAACTATTTGCGAACATTTCTTCTGCATACATTCAAATAATTTTTAATTTATTACGCTACTTTATTACTATTTATCATATAAAATTAGTGTTATTTGCTAGGTAACTGTTACGTAGAGTAAAAGAAATTCTGTATGTGTGAAACCCTGGTCCCTTATTGGATCAGACTTGATAGCTAAATAAAAATATAAAAACAATAAATAAAGTATAAGATTTTATTGAATCTACGGCAACCTGACAAACATTAAAATTTGAAGAATAACGTAGATGGCATAAAGAGAACATTTCCAATAGACTCAGTTAAGAGCTCACTTTGTATAGTGTGTGCGTTTCTGGCACAAAATAGCACAGTTATAAGCTGTCTGTCCACCAGTTTCCAAATGTTTCACGAATCTGAAAAGTGTATATGAATTCTGAATGGTATTAAAATGCAGTACAAAAGAGAAGTAATTTTTTAAAATAGTGACACACAAAACTATGATTGTAGAAGAACTTGTCAGTACGAACCTTGTGAAACTAGTACACAGTAGTCCCACTAACTTGAAGTCAAATGTTTCTTGCACAGTGATTGAGTGCATTACATGATATGTCTGTAAGGGAAAAAAACCAATTGAAATGCAGTTTTTGATTTTACGTTAACTGTTACTAATTCAGATTAGGCTTTTCAGTGACTGGTATTGATATTGAACAACACGACAAGTTTACTGTTACCAGGTAATAGCTAAGAGAGAACTTGCAGTATTTAATGATTCGCTGCAGTTTAGAATGTAGTCAGGTGACGAAACACTGCAGAAACATTTTGAAAGTGCCATAAAAATGTCACTTCTCTTTCTCATGGAAACTAAAACGATGTAGATTCTAGAACAAACTCTACTGTTTGTGCATTATCCTACATGCTGTGTATGAGTGGGATCATGACATAATTTCCACATAAATAGCTTTGGAAATTGACGTTCGAGCTTATAGTAGCAGTTCAAACACAGAACTTGTAAAAATAACTAGACTCTCTGAGGCTACTGCAGGCACAAGGTATTTTGAACCTCTGGGTGGACGCCAGTGGGGTGGTAAGAGTCTGGCACTTGAAGTGTATGGTGGCTTGTAAGGACAGATAAAACATTACATTCACTCTAAGGCAAAGGAAGCAAAGTGCCATGAAGGAATTGTCTGAATGGGTCGGAAATCGGTAGATGTGATGTACATGTAGAGACAAACGAATGGTTACAGTTTCAGAAAAATTGCATGATTTATTCAAGAGGAAGAGCTTCAGAAATTGAGCAAGTTAGTAACGTGTTGTTCCAGCTATGGCCCTTAGGCAAGCAGTTACTAGGCTTGGCAGTGATTGACAGATTACAGAGTTGCTGAATGTCCTCCTGAGGGATATTGTCCAAACTCTGTCCAGATGGTGTGTCAGACGGTCAAAATCCTGAGCTGGTTGGAAGGCTGTGCCCATAATGCTCCAAACGATCCCAATTGGAAAGAGATCCAGCGACCTTGCTGCCTAAGATAGGATTTGGCATGCAGGAAGACAAGCAATGAAAACTGCTGTGGTGTGCAGGCAGGCATTATTTTGCTGAAATGTAACCCTAGGATGGAATGCCATGAAGGAGAAGTAAACAGGGTATACAGTATCGTCGATGTACAGCTGTGATATAAGGGTTCTGTGGATGACAACCACAGGAGTCCTATTATGAAATGAATAGGCATCCCCAGACCATCATTCCTGGTTGTCAGGCTGTATGGTGGGCGACAATCAGGTTGGTATCCTATAGCTATCTGGGATATCTCTGGCCACGTCTCCAACCTGGAATCCCACTAACTTCATTAGAATCATCTTCAGTGATGAGTCTTGCTTCGAACTGAGCCCCAGTGACCAGTGAAGATGTGTCTGGAGATGCCCTGGATGGCAGTGGGATACCGGCCTGACTGTCACCCGCCATATTGGATGACATCCAGGAGTAATAGTCTGGGATGCCATTTCTTTTCATAGCAGAAGCTCTTTGGTTGTCACACACTGCATCCCTACAGCACAGCGCTATGTGACGATATTCTATGCCACATTTTGTTGTGCTTCATGGCAAACCATCCTGGGCTTACTTTTTAGCAAGATAATTCTCGCCTGTACACGACGAGCATTTGTACTGCTGTTCTTTGTGCTTATCAGATTCTTTCTTAGCCGGATTTCTACCCGGCTGAAATCTATTGGAGCATTATGGGAGGACCCTACAACCAGCTCGGTATTTTAACGATCTAATGCACCAATTGGACAAAATTTGGCATGACATCCTTTAGAAGGATATTCAACAAATCTATCAATCAATGTCAAGAGAAATAACTGCTTGGATAATGGTTAGAGCGGACCAACGCATTACTGACTCACTTAATTTGTGAAGATTGGCTCTTGAATAAATCATCCAATTTTTCTAAAGATGAAATCATTTGTTTGTCTGTGTACATTTACATCACATCTACCGATTTCTGTTCCATTCGGATAATCCGTTCGTGGTGCTTCGATTTTTCTGTTTTAGATTTATTTATTGATGCACACATATAGTAATTGTTATTCATAAGTGTAATATTTATGCATCACAGATTATGTGAAGAAAAATGGTGAGGGTTACACAGTGTTTAATTGCACGAATGAAATCACAAACGACACCAATGATATTCGGAGTGGTTGCGTCACTCACTTTTTATTGTAGCTGCCTTTTATTGGCATTACTTGTGGGCATGAAACTCAAAATTTCTCATTTTGTAGTGCTGTAAAATAGTTTGGATGCAGTTAGATTTCATGATTTACCAGCCCAAAACATATGCTACCATAACGACCTGGCCAATTCCGGGCCACTATGCATTAGGATGCATGAGAAGAATGGTGACAGAGAAGGTAGATTTACGCTAGGGCATAGAGTCAAACAATGGGAGTACTCACAGGTGTTTATTCAAGCAGCCTTATACAGCACTCCATCCGCCCTTAGGGCCATGTTGTGTGCTGGCAAATGTAGGTGATCACAGAATGCACTGACTTTCCAGTCTGCTAGTGATGCTCATTGTCCTGGGTCATTGGCTGCAGCTACCACAATTACCAAGCAGTCCACCAGCAGTAGATGCCTTGCATGCTCCATTGGTGAAGGACGAGTATGGCCCTCCCAGGTCCTCTGGAGTCTTGGCAGATACATATCCCCACACTTACTTGTGGTCCCCACGTCATGCTCTTGAGTGCAGTAGCCGACACCATATGCCTGATGCTGAGCAACAATGTCTTAGTCACTCCCAGAGGGAGCAACCAGGATAATGGCCAATGATGTCTAGGTGACTAGGAGGCTGCAGAAGATGGCAGGTAATCTTCATCACCAATGATTCCTTTGAAACTCAAAAGCCCATCATTCTCTCCATCTGATGATACAGAGAGAATAACGGCATGACTGGATGCTTTGAGCCCCTAAGCTCGATTGTGTATATGCTGATAGCTATGCTTGTGATAAAGACTCACGAGAGGTGGATGAGTAAGTTTACTAGTACTGTCAGCTTTTTCTCTCTTGCTCTGGTCTGAACACAGGTTGCTAGGCACAGTTAAACACACAATGTGTGATTTTCTCAAAAGTCACCTGACTTACAAAGTGTACTTCATTCTTTATCGTACATGTTAGCTATCCCATGCGCTCGACTGCTGACTGGTGTCACAAACCCTCATCCACCCAAAGAGTTTCGTCAACACCATTCAGTGGTTTACTTGATTAGCACATCAGCTGTGTTGGGCTCTGGGTCTGGCTACAATAGGAATAAGTCTTTAAAAATTCACAATTTATGTGCCTAATTCTTCTGGGACACAGTACACTTTCCCTTTTTTGAAAGACTTGTCCCAAATTTTCCCAGTTAAATCTTTAGACAAAAAATGACTCGTAACCCCAAAAAATCTCTGTGCCATGCTAACAGCAACACCCAAGTCCAACCATGAGTTGTCCCATATGGATTTCTTCCTTACCCACTATTAACATGAGCTTACTAAGTGCGGTCTCCAGGACCTTATTATACCACAATCCTTCATCGAATGCTTATACTATTTAATACAGAGTTTTACGTTCATCAAGTCTTCCCTCAGCCTATCCTCGGTAACCTCTCGATTGGCAGATGATAGGTTGATCGATCTGTAGACTGCACTCATCTGCATTTATTACAGAAAAAAATATGAAAATACCTAGTAAAATACATGCCACAACTGGTAGCTGAAATACTTAGCGATATAATCCCGTGCTACGATTTCTTCGTAAATTTTGAACATATTGTTACGTCTACTTCACTGAAATTTTTCCCAGTTGCGGTTCAACAAATTTGTCTAATGAACACCTAAGTTTGGGGTTGGGGATGGCACTGAGGTAAGGTAATTTCTGGTTAGTTAGTATCTTTAGTGACCTTTCCATCCAATACCCCATATTCTAGATCAGTTTCATGACAGTCCTATCAGTGAGCATGTCCATAAGGTGGAAATCCTTCCTGATTATCTCTCAAGCTGTAGTGTTCATGATAATACTGCTTCCCTGCAATTCATCCCCTCAGATTTCCCTTTTTTCACAGCAGTTTGACAATAGAGTTTCTGGCGAGAAGACCGAGTACAGCCAATGCCTCCCTACCTCCTAGAAGTAAGACCATGTGGGCAAGATATCTTTCTTGCAAACTGTCTCACTTATTTTCCCTGAAAACGTACTAACCTCATGTTTCTGCATATCAGTCTGTACTAGTCTTCCAGGACAGACAACAGTACTCCATTGAGAGGCTGCTAACGACGTAACCATATGAGTACTACCCGAAACTGACAACACGTCCCACCTCTTTAACTGTATCCATTACCCTATTACCCCATTTTAGCTGATATGGATGAATGATGTAACACAAATTTCGAACCAATCCCTACTAAAGGTAAGTGAACCACTGTAAATACCCCTTCTCGATCCTTTCTTAGCCTTATCTTATCCACATGAAAAAATAATGCTCAATTACTTTCAATCATTTCTACTACACGCTTTAATTCTGCTGAGAAATCCTTCTCTGCTAAGCATAATTCTTATGTAAACTATCGTGCAGGAATGAACACCAGTTCTTAGCCTTCATGTACTACTAGTAATGCTCGATTACTTTCAATCATTTCTACTACACGCTTTAATTCTGCTGAGAAATCCTTCTCTGCTAAGCATAATTCTTATGTAAACTATCGTGCAGGAATGAACACCAGTTCTTAGCCTTCATGTACTACATGATGAATTGATTTCTGCAATGTGGTCATCTTACTCCTTGCATCACCCAGCGAGTCTGCTAATGCATGCAACAACCTTCCAATGGCCAACTTGTTATCCTACAAACTTAATTGTAGCAGTACCATCCACAAATCGATTTTCAAAATCTTCTGTGTCTCACTGCTATACCATAGTTAACTCCCGTACTACCCTCGTATTGATTAATACACCATGATCTAAAACAGACAACTGAGTTGCTTGCCATTCTACAACACCCTTTGTAGAACTCGCCATTTGCTGGATGTGACCAAGTCTTAACGTCGTCGTCATCCACTGTCCCAAACACCGATTTTTATAATTTACTTCCAACATTCAACCCACTAATTTCCTCAGAACGATGATCTGTGGTACGCTATCCACCAGCTGTGATAACTGTGTCCTTAATTTATCGTAGGTAAACTATAACTCATGGTACTCCCCATGCACTTTCCTATGAATGTCATTTCCCTGAGCCTCTTTACATAGTTCCGAAAAAGCATCTTCCAAACTATGGATTTCATCCCTAACTTCCCGTCTCTCTACTATTGATTTCAGTGTCCATTGGTGGCTTGTAAGCAAGATACCCGATTGCCTAAAGAACAACACATGGTTCTAATGGTTAAACGATTGTTAAGCGCTCTGTTCCACTTCCAATGTAGTATGGCCAACCCACGACCATTGACATCAACCAGGATGCCCTCACGATGTCACTACCTGAGGAAAGGAACCGTCCATCATCCCTTATCCCTTCCCTTCTTCTGAAACGAGGAACTGACTACATTTAGAAACAAGAAATAACAGTAATAGCAATTAGACAATAACCCTACAACAATAAAAGAAAAATACCCAATGGCATGAAAACATTAAATCCATCTGAACACAACTCAATGCAAAGCATATCCATAACACAAATAACAAGAATAAATCTGGCACTCACATAAAATTGCAGAGAATATAACAACATAAATAACTGCTATTTATCAAAACACAAGGCACGTTCTGTGCCTTGTGCTGTCTAGCTGCTAGAGATTCCTTTTTTCTGCCTACTGAACTTCTGTGTACTAGCTCCATGGCACCTAATTGTGGTACCACATCCACCATACCCTTAAATGGTTTCACCCAACTGAAGTGCACAATGGACGTTTTGATAGGAAACTGTACCTTTGTATTAAATTGGTGAGATGATCTCCACGATCTAATATAGTCCGTGATATATGGTTAACAACTTTTTCTGTTTCCCTCTGGTGTATAGAGATTAGTGACCGATATCCACTACCCTGCACGATGCTGTGGTGGTCTGTCCATGCTTCTATTTGGCTGTTCCTGGCGTACCAGGGCATTTATGTTCACCTTTTGTACATTTCTTCATACCTCCCACATTCTTCTCTCAAACTTCTTCACTGACTCGCAGTTCGGTCCTAATTTAAGACTTAAATTGTGACATGAGGACGGCATCTTCGTCCTGTACACTACCTCAAATGGTGACAAGCCTGTTCCTGCTTGAACCTTTGAGTTGTACATGCAAACCACGTATGGAAGACAGATATCCTAGACGTTGTGCCTACCACTCACGTAAAATATTGGCATTTTCGAAATGGTCTTATGAATGCTCTATGTCCTACCATTGGTTCAACAGCTGGTTAATAACTCCCAAATACGCTACACATGACATACGTGTCTCACAACTTACGAAACAAAGTTCGTACCCCTATCTGTGACAAAGGTATCAGGCACTCCCAACTTCAATATGCAATTATTAACTATTGCCAATGGCACAATACCTTCCTGTTGGTGAGGAATTCCTATCACTACTATAAAGCGAGAAACATGGTCAATGATTGTAAGCATACTCCGATTCTCTGCAGGTGTTCTGTTACATGCCGCATAAATTTCGAGCTCAAACATTTAAAATGACTTCGACACCTTTGGTAACTTCTGTGTAGCGATTTTCTGATCCGAAATATCGTATTTCTACGCACATGGTAAACAGTCTCCAACATACTCTTCATATCATGCTTCCAATTTTTCCGCCAAACTATTCGGCAACACACCTATCAGCCGCTATGACCTGTGGACACATGGTCATGAGCCTCCTGCAACACACCTCCGAGGACCATGATACATGTCCTACGTTTTGTGGCTGTGCATAACAAATCCCCATGTATGATACAGTGCGCCTGTGATCTAAAAGCCTGACAGTCTTTGTTCTCTGTTTCAGCTTGTTGGCATTCCAACACCCTCTTGCTCAGTGTACTCAACGTGGCTACTCTGCCACTCATTAAGTCTGTATTTGTGTGTTTGACTTGTGGACAACCTCGCAATAAAACTAACTAAGCCTGAGGGCCCAATGTGTTAGACGAATAGATGGATCTTCTAGACCAAGCCACCATTTCAATGATGCATGAGCAGTCACAACTTTAAATCTATCATACAGGTAACCATGGAAATATTTAATACTGTAACAGCCGCTAAATGGTTTCACTCAACTGTAGTGCACAATAGATGTTTTGGTAGGAAACTGTATCTTTGTGTTAACTTGTGAGGTCATCACCATGACCTGATATAGTCCATGATATCTGGTCAAGCAGTTCTTCTCTTTCCATCTGGTGTATAGGGAATAGTGTCCAACACCCAATGCTAGCACTTCCTTTTCTCAAAGCATATGCTACTGGGTGTTCTTGTCCAACATTCATTTGACACAAATTCCAGCCAACTGCCCATTGAGAAGCGTCACAAGAGAGGATGAATTCTTTTTCAAAATCTGGAAAAACCAGCATGAAATCCGAAATCAATGCCTCCTCAAAGAATGCTTGCTGACATTCCTGTGTTCACCGAATCTCTACACACTTTTTGAATAAACTGTTCAAATATTCCGCTAATTTTACGAAATTACAAATTTACGGTAGTAGTTGCACAAGCCAACGAATAAGTGTACCTGTTTGGTCGCCTGCATTACTGGAAAATTCAGAATTTCTTCTGAAAGATGAGGATCAGTTTGCAGGAAACACTCACTAAATACCTTACACAGATAACTAACTCGAGTTTGAGCAAAATGCCTCTTTTCCATGCTCAATGTCATATATGCTAATCGTAATGTATTAAAAACATCCTCCAATCATCTCACATGACTATTATATCATCTTAATAGACCATACAGGTCATAGGCCTTAACCCTTTAATAACCGCTGCAAAGTAGCACGTACATTTTTAAACCGAATGCCATCTGCTTATACTGATAATGCCCACATGATGTGGTAAATGCTGTCTTTGTCTTATCCTCAAGTACTACTTCTAATGATGGTGACCACTTTTGAGATCCATTGTAGTAAGTAAAGATACTAATCGAAATTATCCAAGGTTTCTCTAATATTAGGGTTTGGATAAGCATTTGTAATGGTCTACGCGTTAATGAACCTATAACCACAGTGAAACTTATATTTCTTCTTTCCAGCCAATGATTTCTGAGGGAAGATTAGGATATTTGCACTTCAGAGACTGTCACTAGGTTCTATGGTCCCATTTCGTAGTTGCTGTACAATGAACTCCTCTATTAACGACTGTAAATGTCTCACTGTGCCATGTGGTTTTCTATAAATTGGTGTTCTATGCCATGCTGGTATGTCATGCTAAGTTACTGGAACTGCTAGTAATCACCCATCTGTACGAAACAAGTCGCTAAACATCAACAGTACTTCTTCCACAGCAATCACTGCCCATCAAGTGACCCACCTTTCACATGACACTGCTGAATCAACTCTTTGCTTGTGGTTTACATCCAGACTTGATCTACAGAAGTCTTCCTCCTCTAATACTGTTACAGATATAACTTTCTTTAGGCTTATTTCACCTCTCCCAAAGTTATCTATTCTACCTGGAACCATACATGTCCCATTAACACTCCTCATGCATTTTTTGCTTCTCACACAAAAGCTTACCTGTTTGAGTTCTCGTACAAAACTGTTGAACCATCCAAATCTTTATTCCTTGAGACTGGCTCAGCTACGTATGAAGTCCCACGAGGCAAATCTGTACCCACTGAAACCCTCACTTCCTTTTCTGTACTTGCCAGTATTTTCTCCTGTTGATCAATCTCTAATGAACTCGTCTGCATTTTAGTTGAGCCTTGCAACATGGCTTCATTTGCATCTATATAACCCAACCGAAACAAAGTTTCACTGAGATCAACTGTGCATTGACAAATGTCAGTCCTTGTATGACATTTGTTGAGAAAATCCAGTCAAAAGATCACTGAATATCCTTCAGCCACATATGGCAAACCTTCTATATGCTCTGTAAACATACTTTCCTCAATGGTAAACTCAAGTACCATCATAGCCGAAGACCCAACACTACTAACACCTATCCAAGATAAAATTATTGTGATGGTCTTAGTCTCCTCCTGTTCACTAGGTCAAGACTGATGGTGGAAACATGTACCCCTGTGTCTACAATAAATCTCTGTTGCACACCACTATCTAAATTCAATAAGCAGCATTCTATCTGGGCGGTTTTACGGTCTATCAGAACTGATTTCAGATAGTTGAAGCATACCTGTTTGAGTTCAATGGCTGCTTTTCTCAATAGTGCTTCCCATTCTTTCTATTCCGACACTCAGACACTCAGGTGGCCCACTTTCCTATACAAGTAACACTGTTTGCTTACACTGTTTCTGCATGTGTCCCTTAGGTCCACACCTGTAGCGTTTGACCTCAGAAGCGAATGTGCAGCGATCTACCCATTGCTTCATGCCAAAATATCCTGCAATTGAGTGACGATTCTAGGAGCTGCTGTTAAATCACTCATATTCTCAATATGAACCCCTAGTGGCAGTTCTGCGGGAATTCTGCGCAAGAAAACGTCTAGCGTCCTGTTTTCTGCCTCCTGCAGTAACACGTTATACGCCTCTGCATTCTGAATAGAAACATAGGTCTAAGCATTGACTTTGAGAATTCTGTCTGAAAATTGTTCCACTGACTAATTACGTTTCAAAGTCTTAAGCTTATCAGGAGAAAACTGGGCGCTATTTTGTTTTTGGGAACGCCGGCACAGTCCAGCAGAGAACTGCTGAAATGACTGTGGATCTCATGATATTTCACACACGCCTTGGCTTCCCTGTTGAACGTAAGTTAGCCACACAGAAGGTAACTTTTTCTGACCAACCGCTCATTGCGGCAGTAGCTTGAACATCATTAATGAAAACCAACGATCTTCCACTGTATTCCCCAAGGCCGCAGCTCGTGGTCGTGCGGTAGCGTTCTCGCTTCCCACGCCCGGGTTCCCGGGTTCGATTCCCGGCGGGGTCAGGGATTTTCTCTGCCTCGTGATGCCTGGGTGTTGTGTGATGTCCTTAGGTTAGTTAGGTTTAAGTAGCTCTAAGTTCTAGGGGACTGATGACCATAGCTGTCAAGTCCCATAGTGCTCAGAGCCATTTGAACCATTTTTTTTGTTTTCTCCAAAAGGGATTAATAAGTGTGACTACTGCTGGATCAAAAGGAGAAGTTATCCCAAACTCTGCCTTATTTTCCTCTAACCGGCTTCCAGAGCCTAATATCTAGAAAGGAGGTCCTCATGTTCCCGCGTTTGGCGAAAATTTTCCTCTGTTAACACCTGCACATGCCCTGTTGCAGCAGCAACAGACTCTGCAGTAGTAGCAGCAGCAGCAGCAGCACATTATTTCTACCAGTTTGGGTATTTTACTTCTACTCTAATTACAAGGTGCTTGAGAAAAGTATTAAGACTGATTTTTTTATGCACCAAGTTTTTTTTCAAGCATCAATATTGTCCTCTTCATAGTATCTTCAAAGCAGTTCCCTCTGGTAGAGTCACTGTTGCGTCTTGGTACCAACATTGAAAGGTTTCAGCTGATTTAACATGTTGATCACAGTCTTTTGAATGTTCTACAGTGTCTCAAAATGACGTCCTTTTAAGACATTTTTCAATTTTGGCGAAAGAAAGAAGTCACAAGGGCTTAGATAAGGTGAATATCAGGGGTGTGGAACAATAGGAATGCCTTTTGAGGTCAAAATACCAGTGATGGAAGTGACTGTGTGATATAGCACATTGTCATGATGTGGCATTCATTAGTCTTCAGTGTTCAGTCTGACTCGATTCACCCTTTCAATAAGCCTTTCAAAGACATTGTTGTAAAGCATTTGTTTGCTGATTTGTCCTGGAGCAACAAATTCTTTATGTGACTTGTTCATTCGAATTTTTTTGGGTTGAGATGTCTTAGTTTGTGTCGCTCCTAATTCATCACCTGCGATAACACAGCTGAAACATTCATGGTCACTGGCAATTCCCTCAAGAATATCAACGCACACGTCTCTTCGATTGCACTTCTGCTCAGATGTGTAGCCTTTTTGGCACCATTTTGGCACAAACGTTTCGCGTGTGCGAAACTTCGGGCAGAATTTGAAATTCACTGAAGGTATCTGAGCAGTTCACCCATCTTCCTTAGTGTTAAACGTCGGTCCAATCTCACAAGAGTACACACAAGTTCGTCAGTTTTTAAAGTCGAAAATCTCTCTGAGCGAGGGTGATCTTCAACATGTTCTCAGCCTTCCAAAAATGATTTGTGCCAGCGAAAAACTTGTGCTCTTGATAAGCATGTTTCAGTTTTTCAGAGTTCACACTAACGGATTCCCCAATTTTAACACAGAATTTGAAGGTGTATTGTTGCAATTTCGCTGTTCCATTTTCTTGAAACACAACGAGAACACAATTTCACTAATAGCGATGTCAAAAATCACGTGAGGACTGCACGGAGCTGAAAGTATGACTGAACATCTGTTAGGATGATCACACTGATCTACACAAGCAGAACAACGTTGTTATCACTACTTTTCTCAAAGATCTCGTACGCCAGAAACACAAATAGGGTTATAAATTATTTTTCCCCACGTATCATCACCCATCTACTATTTGAATAATTACGAGCCAATGAGCAACACATCTAAATGTAAAAGATGTGGCTGCTACAGCCTTAGTGCAGGGCAGTTCGTATCCCGCAAGACTGCAGAACAGACGCCTTACTGGCACTAGATTACAGTAGGAACAAAATTTTAAGGATTCACAATTCATGTGCCGAATTTTTATGGGGTGCAGCAGTACGAAATGGTAATATGTAGTGTACCATATATCGGAAAATCATGTGATGCTAAATATTTTTTAGTTCAAAATATGGTTTACTTAGTAACCAGGTGTTAAAGTAAGAAGTTGCATTTAGTTTTGAACAAACAGTTATGGCAAATTTCTTGTAGTATATAACAAAATCGTTTAACAGTTACTGGTTGCCTTCTGTTCATAAATTAAATTACTATCTTGTAGTTACATACTTAAACAAGACATTATGATTCTCACATAACACAAATGAACACGTGTTACAACCAAAGGAACGTAATTTTACCATCACAACGATGACTGAGTTGTCAAAAAACTGTTAGCTGTTCACTGCAGATCAGTTATGGGATTATGGGGCCTTGAGTTCAAAAGCGCAAAATGCGGGAAATATCATCCACACATAATTTGTAACAGCAGGAAAAACAGTTAACTGAGAGAATTTGCTTACGATGGGAGTAACAGAAACACATGGCGGGACAAAATAAAATCTGAGATTCTAGTAACACGTTTTAGTAGGTGGAAATCAGGTATGGTGTGGACATGATATAAATGAGGTATAACGTGGTACGGTAGACTTACACCATGTTGAGTGACTGTATGCACGGGAAAAGCACACCATAGATGCTAAGGACAAACTGAAATCTCTGGTCAGTTCTCAATTATTGCACTCACAGCGCATCAACGACGTATGTCGCTGTGGATGACCCCACACAGTCTCTGCCCTATAGTGCAGAGCGCTGATGGGAGGACGAGAATAGAGGTCAGGGACTAAGGATGTGGTACGTTCAGATATACATGACCGGTCATTCTGTGGCAGTCTCTTTCTCAAGACTCGACACGACCATTTCTCGAATGATGCTGTGCATCTGCACTTGTCCAGTCGTTTACCATGGCTGTCATTTGTGTGAGACATAACTGGACCATTTCTCAAAGTCGTGGTGGGCGTGGTATCAGCACTGAAGTAGTCGTATAGGTGTGGCTCGCATTAGCAGCATCCAGTTGTAATCTCCCCACGGAAAATTACCCTCTACCACGCAATAATTAATAATGGTCAATCAAATCATCCACATTTATTCAATTTTGAAAAGTATCTGATCGGATTTTCTAGTAATATATGCGCCGACAGCTCGTCGACGCCGAGGTATTTTTCTAGTACGTTTATTCTTTGGAATAACGGAGATACATATATGTATTCTCCATGGTTATTATAGACGGGTAAGAAGGACAGCTTCGGAAATATCTGTTGGAAGATTGACGGGCTTCTGAAAGAGACATATTTGCTTTTCTTCTCGCTCAAGCGAGCTATTAACGTTTGTGCCACTAGCGGGTTATTTGAAGAGAGAGAGAAAGACTGTAAACGCAAATTAAGTAAGACTTGGAATCAACAGAAAACGGAACATGTAATGGAGATGGATTGAATATACAATTTTCCTCAGAAATAAGGTTTGTGACCCTTTTATTCTAGAGTGAATGACGAATGAGTTCTTTGTCTGAATCATTGACGATCGCCATGGCCCTGTAATTAGTGGGGAAGTTTCAGCTGTGACGAAGAGAGCGTGCAGTCACCGAGGTTTTATAAAATCGTCCAAAAAGGCTTCGTCCACATCTGAAATTCTAAATCTGTCGTAAAATGAACGAATTGTTCAAACGATCGATTTTCCCAACTGAATGCAGCGCTTAACATTAATAACAAATGTAAAGATCTTTTGCAGCAAGCCAGCCGCTGAATATTAAGACGAAGGGCTCCACCAGAGATTCTATTGGGCTCATTTCACGTAAATGAAATATTATATTTAAAACTGTACATAGATAAAGGACAGAGAGAGAGAGAGAGAGAGAGAGAGAGAGAGCGAATGTAATTCGAGAAAATACTCAGAATCCTCCATTAGTATAATTGTTTGCCTGTCTTATCACGGATCAGCCTAAAGATAAAACAGGAGGCCCTAACTTTATTGTACCGATTTATGTGTGAGAGTGAAGGGGTAATAAAGGCGACAGATACACCTCTGTACAGACAAAACATTACACCAAGTTAGCGGCAAGCTGCATTCACATATATTCATCAGTCAGTAATATAGATATAAAGATATTCTCCCAATAACATTATATAATTCATTATAAAGTGTATCCACATGGGATGCTGGTGATGCCATTGAAAAGACAGGATATTGACATGTGGAGGCCATGCAGGCCAGAGTGACTTTGATCTAATCAAAGTGAAAGGGTACATTGAGGGAGCAGTACCTTCGATGTGAGTCACTAATTTGTTAGTGAATGTGAACTTTGATAGACTCAGAACGTGCGTCGGCCATCCATGTTTGGCTGCCGGCCATGTTGACCCAGGAATATTGAGTACCAATCTTTTTGGGCCATTGTTGAAGCCGGTGTAAGCAAAGGTGCTATCACAGAGTCTGGCATTATTGCATTGAGCTCACATTAGGAAGGGACTCCATAAGTTGCCAGCTATAATTGAAGGGGTATTGTGCAAATGACAGCAGTTGAAATGGCGTCATGTTGTGGTCAGTTCCTCCTTTATGTTCTGTATGTGGTGTGGTAAAACATCGACCCCCTGGTGGATGTGTGGGAGTCGTATGTGGAACCAGATGAACCCAGCCCGTGAGATTGATGTTAATGTGTGAAGATCTACAGTGGGCGACAGTCAGGATGCATTGCAGTGAGTGATGCAGAAGACACATGGAAACTATATGCTGTATAGTGAGAGGGTGTGGCTGATGATATCAGTGGTGGGGTAGCTGTGTGTGCTTCACTGTATGCCCAAGATCACTGATAGAGAGGGTATGACATAGAGCAAGGAGTGGGCATGGTCGGATGTTGGGTGGGCGTGACTGGCTGGTGGAACCAGTCCACCCTTGAGCTCTCACTCTCGTCATGATGGATGTTTCTCAAGGCTGTCAGCTGCCTGCCCACGAGGGGGAGACCAGCGGATATGTCGTTATGATCTTGTGGAAGCAAAGTGTCCTCCATATGAGGTGCATCCTATGATGCACAGCAGTTGGCATAGTCTTTTGTAGATCAAGTATCTCGGCTAAAATCAGACAATACAGAGATGCAGAATCGGCTGACGTGAAAGAAGATAGTGCTTCCTCCAGTTTGACATCTCCTTCATTATATTCAGCTAATGCCAGTTTTGTTAGCAACGTTTTAGATGAGACAACAGATGTAACCACAAAGCTAAATTTCTGAGAGATGAGCAGGTGTTACAGATGACCAAACTAGCGCAAGAAGCAAATACTTACATGATGTATTATGAAAACTTAAGAAATGTGCTTTTGTTTGAACAGCTGAAAGAAGGTGTTGTGCTGCACCGTAAGAACCGAAATATGTCTACGTCCCTTCATGAACAGCTGAGTGGGGTGTCCACAGAGGCAAAATGACTCAGTGGTAATTTTTGTCAAGAGGATAAAGAACAGTAATGCTAATATCTATGATTTGACAGGAAATAACAAAACAAATAAGTTATTTAATTTTATGTCACATGGATCATTTGCATGATAATTTGTAATGTTGTGTAATGGACCATTTTACTTTTATGTAGCAAATTAATTTGAAAATATGGATATATACTGAATATTTATAAGCTTTTTGTTATTATTACTATTATTATTATTAGCAGCAGTATTAGTAGTGGTAGTAGTACTAGTTGTAGTAGTAGCAGTAGTAGCAGTAGTAGTAATAGTAGTAGTAGTAGCTGACATAGTAGTAGCATTAAATATACGGACTTGAGTTGGTAATTCCTACCCATCACCTTTCACACAGTACAATATAAGAAATTCTTCAGTCAAGTAAAATGGCCTGTCAAGGAGAAACTTTTTCAGTTTATTTTCAAAGTTGACTTACTTATCTGTCACATATTTTATGCCGCTGGGTGAATTATCAAACATTTTAGTTGTAGTACTGTGTACTCCTTTTTATGCTGAACACTACCCTGATGTGGACTAATGTCTGGTATTGTAATTACGTACATCATTGATACTTTTGAACTACAATAGATTTCATGATGGAATAAACATACTGGGAAGCAGTGGTCAGAATGACCAACTCCTTCACCATATATCTACATGATGTCCGCCCCTGGTAGCTGAGTGGTCAGCGCGATGGAATGTCATACCTATCGGCCCAGGTTCGATTCCCTGCTGGGTCGGAGATTTTCTCCAGTCAGGGACTGGGTGTTGTCTTGTCCTTATCATCATCGTTTCACTCCCATCGACACGCAAGTCACTGAAGCGGCATCAACTCGAAAGACTTGCACCAAGTGAATGGTCTACCCGAAGGGAGGCCCTAGCAACATGGCATTTACATTTTCTACACGATGATCATGGGTGAGCACCAAATATCATGCTTACAGCACGTTTTTGAGCGGTTAAGACTTTCTTCCTTAAAGATGAGTTACCCCAGAACATTATTCCATATGACATTATTGAATTAAAATATACTAAATATGTCAGCTTACTGATTTGCCTCTCCACAACATCTTCAATTACTGTAAGAGGACATGTGGTTCCCATATTACCTTTTCCCAGTTTTAATTTGCATCAATATAGACATCTAAATATTTTGAAGCCTCAACCCATTTACTATTTCCTCACCATGTGCTAGACTTGTCATTAGTGTGGTACCCCACATGTCCAGAATTAATTTCTTGTGTCTTTTCAAAATTGGGGGTGGGAGCATTGAGATAAAACCAGCCAATGATACTGTTAAGAACCGCATATACCGTTCATCTGTCACTGTGTGTATGCTTTAACAGACTAAAATGTTAGCCTCATCTGCAAAAAGAACTAATTCTGATTGTTGTATATTAGATGGAAAATGATGTATGTATGTGAGGAACATTAATGTAACTAAGATAGAGTCTTGGGGAAATAAGCTACACTTTTTTCTGTGCATTCTTAAATATTTTGTGGAGTTTTGATGCAATATTGACTTGTTTCAAAACATGGTGTCTGAATTCTGATTCTAACATAAAAACGATATCTCTCTGACACAAGGAACCACAAGGATATTGCTTTGTGAGACGGTGGGCACTCATAAATTTTCTGCAAGAACCTTAGTTAACCTTTCTTTCCCTCTCCCAGTCAGATTTCTAGTACATCCCCATATCCTAACTGTAGCAACTGGCACTGTGCTCATATGATGTTTCATTTCAGCCAGCAACAGCTTGTTCACAACAGTGTCAACCCATGCCTGGCCATGGTGCTGTAGAGCCTCCAAAAACGTCAGATTTGAGTGTGCAGTTGCTACTCCTATTTCATCCAGGTCACCTCTGTGGCTGTAATTACTATCCTTAGTCAGGCAGCTCCCAACTCATCTAAATGCTTCTAACCTGGCACCCTTTTCCTTATTTGTCCTTTCCTTTACCAGTTGGCAAACATCCCTCCCATGGCTAATACTTAATAACAACACACTTTTCTACCTGTTCTCTTTTGGTACTGATTTACTCTTAGTTTCTTTACTGCACCCTATAGTAACTTACAACTGGATGAGGTTCTTCCCTTACAACTTCAGATAGCAAATCAAATTTATTTTGTAGCGTAATGTTGAGTGTAGATTAAAAAGTTGGAAAGCTATTCCCCTTTCTCCCATTGTTTGTTATCTTACCCATTTCCTTGATTCCCCGCCCCCCCTTCCCTCATCCTATCTAATTCCAATTTCGCGTTTTCTGATTCAGGTTCAAGCGCAAAAATCATTGCCTCATGTTGGTAGATTTTCTTGCCTTTTTGTCAGAGCCTACAGTTTCATGGGAGATCCTCTTTGAGTTCCCCATTCAGGTAGCCCACTACAATCACTTAATTGAAACTCCAACTCACAAACAAAACGTACCAATCCCTCTCTGACTATCGTACAGCAGCATCCATACTTTCCACGTTTTAAAACACAGTTCTAAAGCTTAACTCACTTTACACTCCATGAATTTTCGTTATTTATGAACCGCAAAAATTAGGCATACAAATTGGCGCTTGGTGTATGATATACAATAAAAGGTTTTGTTATTTCCGCTTACAACACGACGTCAGCGCTCAGAAACTGCACTGTATGTTAATTAACTTATTCACAACAGAATGTACCTTGTAACGGAACTTTAATGTACGCATACACTGTGTGAAGAAACTGGTAGTGCAAAAGCTTCTAAATCGAACAACTTAAGATTAACGAAGCTTTACAAAAACATGCACTTAATAATAATGGGCGCATTATACTTACATTTCTAGGACGAAATGGGATTTTTTTCAGTTTACTGCACCAAAACGTAGAAAAAAGTACGATAACAACTCGATATTTTTGCATTTTCTGGAATATAGTACGATAACAACTTCATATTTTTGCGTTTTCTGGAATCTTACATAAATAGTAAAACCTTTAACAGCAATCTTAAAAGTCACACTAGGGCACGTATTTAGTGAGTAATCTGTACTAAAACATCTGTCGTTACAATCTAGATAACTTATCTTCAGTGCAAAAACTGCACGTCTCGATTGGTGCAAGGCTGCCAACCTCTGCAGGAAGAGGAGCATAAGGTACTGGGCACCTACCTAAGGGGTCTGCAACCCAATTTTTGTCGAGGAGCGTACATACAGAAAACTAGAAAGATCTGGCTGTCATCATAAGCGGTTCGAAGTGATAGATGTAGTGGCAAGAGTGTGGGATAAAAGAAATATCCTCTCTGCTGATATATAAATGGCTGTTTATGCTACATTCAGAGACAATGTAAGAGGAGTGGGGTAGTTGGGCACTGATAATATGACTATGAATAAGAAGCAAAATGAGAAAGAGTGAGGTAATCAGTTGTTAAACACATATGGGAACTCCAAATATGCTGGACAGCGTCCTCAGTAAGTTTAAGTGGTAGGAAGACGTTAGCAGAGTCAGAGTGTTTTTTAAATGGCTTAATGAATAGAAGAGAGCATAAGTTCTTGTCAGACACAGGTGTCATGTGTCTGTGGTGAGTGGACCCCTTATGTAAGAGGTGCTTGAACCCATCATGTTGTAGGTTACATCGGATAGGAAATAATGATGAAACCAACGATATTAGATTTTCAGTTTGGAGTGAAACAACTCCACGAGAGTATGGAAGTTTCGTCATGTAGGTGAAGTGTATGGGGCAATCCTGGGTTAATATTTCTTGGATAAACACATATGTGTTAAAGAAATGGACAACTGGTAATGGAACTTCACCAAAACATTGAAGGATATGTCAAAGAGGGTCCAAAAAAGGAAAGCAAATTCCTAAATTGCCAGGAAAGAGATTCCATGGTGATGTTTCAAGAGTTTTCCTTATTTTGGCGCTCCACCTGAAGCTGCTGCTATCCATCAACCATTTGGGTGTTTGCTAGGTTTTCACTTACAGAGTGCTGGTATTTTCCATCAACTCCTCTTGTTCTCATCAGATGGAATGTCCGACTGAGTCTCTAGCCAGTGGCGTAGCGTGAGGGGAGACTTTGAGACTTAGTCTCCCCAGTATTCATGCTTGAAAAAGATGCAGTAGTAATTCATAACAAAAATATAAACAACTTTCTACTAAGAGCTCTAAATGTGCGAAGACATCAGTTTTGTAGCCCGCGCCGCCGCACCCTGAGTATTGGTGTGTCTTCCCGCTTGAGACTCCACTGCTCTCTGTCTCCACGTCCCTCCCCTTTCCCGTCTGTGTGCCCCTGAGTGTTAGTGGCATTCTCGGCTCCCCTCCACTTCCCCTTCCACGAAGGCCGGTGCGCTGCATTTACTAGCAGGTATCGAGATAGTCTTTGCCGCTTCTATGCTGGCTTTTAACACGGAAGTGAACAGTCGTGCAGTTTGTGTTCATAGTCATTCGTGTGTGATTTTAGTGCATATTTTCGTTGTGTCGCCAACATGAGTGAGCCAGCAACTGAACACTTAATAGAATTTTTATAAAAAACGCCTTCTTCTACATTACTGTAGGACAAAAAAGGGCGAATTGAATGACAAATGACCTACTCTTATACTCGGTGTAGTTTTAAGTTAAACCAAACAAAAACGCATTTTTCAGACAGCCTGGTACGAAAAGTATGCTTGGCTAACTGCGAATGCAGTTAATAACAGATTATTTTGTTATATATGTCTTGTGTTTGGTGGTGAAAAGGAATGATGCAATGAGGGCATTTGTACAATAAAGAACTTTGACAGGAAAGCACAAAAGCATCAGATATGAAAACGTCACCTGCAGAACAAAGAATCATTTCAGTTACTGGGCAAAAGTAGAATTGAGCACGCCCTTTCTGAAGCCGCTCGTCTGACAGCAATAAAATACAACAAACAAGCTGCAGCCAGCAGGAGAGTATTGGCCCGTCTTATTGAGGCAATTGTATTTCTTTGTAAACAAGAAGTAGCCTTTTGCGGCCATCGCGAATACGAATCCGCCAGCAACAAAGGTAACTATCTGGAATTGTTGGATTTACTAGCTCAAGGAGAGCAGTTAATCCGAGACCATCTGTCATCATCTTCAACCTTTAAGGGAACTTATCCAGATATACAGAATGATGTAATAGAAATGATAACTTTTGAAGTTAATGAGAAAATAAAATCTGAAATTCAGAACAGCAATTTCATTTCGATTCAGGCTGATGAAACATAAGACGTGTCATGGAAGAGTCAAATGAGTATAATATTCAGGTACTGTATTGCAGACAGAATTGAGGAAAGATTCGCTGGATTTTACAATGTTTCTGGAGATAAAACTGCTGAAGGTTTGTCAAACATTATTCATACAGTATTGAAAGAATAGAATGTGGAAGGAAAAGTGGTTAGTTAAACATATGATGGCACTTCAGTAATGGCGGGCAGAGAAAGAGGATACAACAGTTGGTGAAGCAGTTAGTTCTGCCTCTATGCGCTGTTTATTCATTGTTATGCACACCAGCTGAATTTGGTGCTCTTACATGCCTCCAAAACCATCCGACAGGTACGCATGTTTGTAAGTGAACTTACTGCATTCCATTAGTTTTTCAGCAAATCATAAAAACGAACTGTATTGGTAACTGAGAAAGGATTTAAACTGCCACCTGCAAGCAACACTCGCCGGAACTTTCGTTCCAGGGCAGTTTCAAGAACATCTAGTCATTTCTCAGAACTATATAGTGTTTTTAATTGTATATTTGATGATACAGACTCTCAGTGGGACCCAGAATCTTTGAGCTGTGGTGTGGGAATGAAAGGACGGAGGGATGATCCTACGTTTGTCTACTTGCTTTGCTTCTACCGAGGGTGCTTGGTTTATGTTAAACATCTCTTTAATGTTCTTCAGTAAGAATCTGTCAGTATAACTGCTTGCCACGGCGAAATATAAACTGATTTGGGTAACTTACGTCAATTAATAACGGAAACAATCGCTAATTAATGTATTAAATGCAGCTTGTGTTTGAATGGCAACTTATCATTCTGTGACAGTCAAAAGACATCACTCAGGGCACTAACTTACGAGATACTGGATTTACAAATTGTTCAGATGGAATGAAACGAAAAGTGTTTCCCAAACTATCAAAAAGAATTTCCAAAGTTGAAACTGCTTCAATCATTAGAACAGTATTCTTTTTTCAAACAAGAAAAACTTGAAAGTGAACAGTGTAACATAAACGATGATGAGAAAAAACACTTACCTCAAAGAATCCTCTTTAAGTACAATGTCAAAAATGATTTAGATTCCATTTATGAAGAATCTTCGAAGTTCCTGCGTTTGGCTTTGACCCTACCCGCAACTACAGCAAGCAGTGAATGAAGCATGAGTGCTCTTAAACGAGTGCAGAATTATTCATTATGCCGCCAGAAGCTGAAAATGCACATCGAGTGAAGAATTATTTAAGGAATTCAATATCCAACATCCGGCTGTCGTTTTTGAGCACGTTGTTGTTGTTGTTGTGTTGTTGTGGTCTTCAGTCCTGAGATTGGTTTGATGCAGCTCTCCATGCTACTCTATCCTGTGCAAGCTTCTTCATCTCCCAGTACCTACTGCAGCCTACATCCTTCTGAATCTGCTTAGTGTATTCATCTTTTGGTCTCCCTCTACGATTTTTACCCTCCACGCTGCCCTCCAATACTAAATTGGTGATCCCTTGATGCCTCAGAGCATGTCCTACCAGCTGATCCCTTCTTCTGGTCAAGTTGTGCCACAAACTTCTCTTCTCCCCAATCCTATTCAATACTTCCTCATTATGTGATCTACCCATCTAATCTTCAGCATTCTTCTGTAGCACCACATTTCGAAAGCTTCTATTCTCTTCTTGTCCAAACTATTTATCGTCCGTGTTTCACTTCCATACATGGCTACACTCCACACAAATACTTTCAGAAATGACTTCCTGACACTTAAATCTATACTCGATGTTAACAAATATCTCTTCTTCAGAAACGCTTTTCTTGCTATTGCTAGTCTCCATTTTATATCCTCTCAACTTCGACCATCATCAGTTAATTTGCTCCCCAAATAGCAAAACTCCTTTACTACTTTAAGTGTCTCATTTCCTAATCTAATTCCCTCAGCATCACCCGACTTAATTCGACCACATTCCTTTATCCTCGTTTTGCTTTTGTTGATGTTCATCTTATATCCTCCTTTCAAGACACTGTCCATTCCATTCAACTGCTCTTCCAAGTCCTTTGCTGTCTCTGACAGAATTACAATGTCATCGGCGAACCTCAAAGTTTTTATTTCTTCTCCATGGAGTTTAATACCTATTCCGAATGTTTCTTTTGTTTCCTTTACTGCTTGCTCAATATACAGATTGAATTACATCGGCCGGCCGAAGTGGCCGTGCGGTTAAAGACGCTGCAGTCTGGAACCGCAAGACCGCAACGGTCGCAGTTTCGAATCCTGCCTCAGGCATGGATGTTTGTGATGTCCATAGGTTAGTTCGGTTTAACTAGTTCTAAGTTCTAGGGGACTAATGACCTCAGCAGTTGAGTCCCATAGTTCTCAGAGCCATTTTTGAATTACATCGGAGAGAGGCTACAACCCGTGTCTTACTCCCTTCCCAACCACTGTTTCCCTTTCATGTCCCTCAACTCTTATAACTGCCATCTGGTTTCTGTACAAATTGTAAATAGCCTTTCGCTCCCTGTATTTTACCCCTGCCACCTTTAGAATTTGAAAGACAGTATTCCAGTCAACATTGTCAAAAGCTTTCTCTAAGTCTACAAATGCTAGAAACGTAGCTTTGCCTTTACTTAATCTTTCTTCTAAGATAAGTCGTAGGGTCAGTATTGCCTCACGTGTTCCAGTGTTTCTACGGAATCCAAACTGATCTTCCCCGAGGTCGGCTTCTACTAGTTTTTCCATTCGTCTGTAAAGAATTCGTGTTAGTATTTTGCAGCTGTGGCTTATTAAACTGATTGTTCGATAATTTTCACATCTGTCAACACCTGCTTTCTTTGGGATTGGATTTATTATATTCTTCTTGAAGTCTGAGGGTATTTCGCCTGTTTCATACATCTTGCTCACCAGTTGGTAGAGTTTTGACAGGACTGGCTCTCCCAAGGCCGTCAGTAGTTCCAATGGAATGTTGTCTACTCCGGGGGCCTTGTTCCGACTCAGGTCTTTCATTGCTCTGTCAAACTCTTCACGCAGTATCATATCTCCCATTTCATCTTTATCTACATCCTCTCCCATTTCCATAATATTATCCTCAAGTACATCGCCCTTGTATAGGCCCTCTATATACTCCTTCCCACTTTCTGCTTTCCCTTCTTTGCTTAGAACTGGGTTTCCATCTGAGCTCTTGATGTTCGTACAAGTGGTTCTCTTATCTCTAAAGGTCTCTTTAATTTTCCTGTAGGCAGTATCTATCTTACCCCTAGTGAGATAAGCCTCTACATCCTTACATTTGTCCTCTAGCCATCCCTGCTTAGCCATTTTGCACTTCCTGTCGATCTCATTTTTGAGACGTTTGTATTCCTTTCTGCCTGCTTCATTTACTGCATTTTTATATTTTCTCATTTCATCAATTAAATTCAATATTTCTTCTGTTACCCAAGGATTTCTACTAGCCCTCGTCTTTTTACCTACTTGATCCTCTGCTGCCTTCGCTACTTCATCCCTCAAAGCTACCCATTCTTCTTCTACTCTATTTCTTTCCCCCATTCCTGTTGATTGTTCCCTTATGCTTTCCCTGAAACTCTGTACAACCTCTGGTTCTTTCAGTTTATCCAGGTCCCATCTCCTTAAATTGCCACCTTTTTGCAGTTTCTTCAGTTTTAATCTACAGGTTATAACCAACAGTTTGTGGTCAGAGTCCACATCAGCCCCTGGAAATGTCTTACAATTTAAAACCTGGTTCCTAAATTTCTGTCTTACTATTATATAATCTATCTGATACCTTTTAGTATCTCCAGGGTTCTTCCATGTATACAATCTTCTTTCATGATTCTTAAACCTAGTGTTAGCTATGATTAAGTTGTGCTCTGTGCAAAATTCTACCAGGCGGCTTCCTCTTTCATTTCTTAGCCCCAATCCATATTCACCTACTACGTTTCCTTCTCTCCTTTTTCCTACACTCGAATTCCAGTCACCCATGACTATTAAATTTTCGTCTCCCTTCACTATCTGAATAATTTCTTTTCTTTCATCATACATTTCTTCAATTTCTTCGTCATCTGCAGAGCTAGTTGGCATATAAACTTGTACTACTGTAGTAGGTGTGGGCTTCGTATCTATCTTGGCCACAACCATGCGTTCGCTGTGCTGTTTGTAGTAGCTTACCCGCATTCCTATTTTCCTATTCATTATTAAACCTACTCATGCATTACCCCTATTTGATTTTGTATTTATAACCCTGTAGTCACCTGACGAGAAGTCTTGTTCCTCCTGCCACCGAACTTCAGTAATTCCCACTATATCTAACTTTAACCTATCCATTTCCCTTTTTAAATTTTCTAACCTACCTGCCCGATTAAGGGATCTGACAGTCCACGCTCCGATCTGTAGAACGCCAGTTTTCTTTCTCCTGATAACGACATCCTCTTGAGTAGTCCCCGCCCGGAGATCCGAATGGGTGACTATTTTACCTCAGGAATATTTTACCCAAGAGGATGCCATCATCATTTAATCATACAGTAAGGCTGCATGCCCTCGGGAAAAATTATGGCTGTAGTTTCCCATTGCTTTCAGCCGTTCGCAGTACCAGCACAGCAAGGCCGTTTTGGTTATTGTTACAAGGCCAGATCAGTCAATCATCCAGACTGTTGCCCCTGCAACTACTGAAAAGGCTGCTGCGCCTCTTCAGGAACCACACGTTTGTCTGGCTTCTCAACAGATACCCCTCCGTTGTGGTTGTACCTACGGTACAGCTATCTGTATCGCTGAGGCACATAAGCCTCCCCACCAACGGCCAGGTCCATGGTTCATGGGGGGGGGGGGGGTTGAGCACGTTAGCGATAGATTTTATGCTGTGGTTGTTGTTCGACACATAGTCAATTATATTCAAGATCTAGTGTTTGATAAGCTTCATTTCTAGTAACTACCAAAAGCCTTCTACTGTCATTTATTCTCCACTAACAAATGAATAATCTCTTTCTCACTGGACAGTTATTCAGACCGACTGGATAGTTATTCAAGCCAAATGAAACATACTTTTTTATGGGAAGTATTGCCTTAGGTGAAGCCTTAACTCTTTCTGAAGAGATAGTGCCTACTGATTGTATTGTGGGTACTTAAGGAGCCTAATAGCTCGCATTATATCAACATTTGTTGAAAACCAAATTATCACAGTATAATTAAATAGATTTATCTTACATATCTGCCCCAATGGGATACTGGTGTACTCTTCCTCTCTGTACATACAAAGTTCTAAATCTCACAACTCTCTCATGCGCAATGAACTGTAAACAAAGACATGAAACTACATACATGTGCAACTCTATAGCTCCATTTTGTACAAATTTACAGGGATCAATATATGAGTGGGATAACTCAGGTGGCGCCAAAGTTAAATTACTGTTACTCCTGACAGATAATTAATGAAGGGATTAAGGAATTAATTTACACATGTTAAACAAATGGTTACTTCATAAACTTAAATCACAAGATAATTTTCATAGAACAAACATTTATGCACAGAATCCAAATGAATAACATGAATGATTAAATTATTTTCACAATATTATATGTTAATAAAGAATAGTTATTTTCATCTTCAAATGTAACCAGTCTCATCTTTCAACAAACTCCATTCACTCAAGTATATCCAAACATAAAGAACAGCAATTCTGCAAATGCCAATATCTAAACTTATACTCAATTTGGACTCAAGTCAACAATAACGTTAGTCAAAAGATATTTTGACTGATGTTCGATCATACAGATCATGCTGCCTTTAAACAGAAGTACTTCAGCCAGTTGTGCCACGTTGTGCTGAGCTCACTTATGAAATAAAAATTGCAGTTATTATCATTTGCTAATGATTCTTGTTAGCAAATTTAGGTGGGCAACATGTATGATGTAGATGTATGTTGCTCTTATGAAATAAATAACTATGAAATAGGCAACGTTTTTTTGAAATTGGTTACTTAACATTCAGTTACAAAGTAATTCTCACACAGTGAATCTTTGCAACTCCAATGACAGATTACGCTAGAAAGTCCACAAAAAGTGTTTTGATAATGGTTATTACAGCACTAATGGCATCTGACAGCCAAGTTTCAACAGAAACATCATAAAATGCTCAAGAACACCACATGATGATGATAATGATGATGATGACATTAATGGGTATTTCATAATATTTGTTTCAACCTTGTTATCTAAGTAATACCAAAAAATAGCATTCCATTTTGAAAAAGTAATACAGTTGAAATGGAAGTCCATTTTGTCATTTAAAATCCTGTTTGAATATGCTACCAAATTTTACTGCATTGATCCTGTTGAGGAATTCCATATTCTCATATTGAGCAATAGGAATGTTAAAATGGAAGAGTTGTGTACCAAAATTTACACTTCAATATGAGGAGTACGATTGTAAGTTTCTGAATTAAAGGTTCTGTTCTTACTTGAGTAACAATGACTATATTTCTCATTTCAGCAAGTCGTTACTGAAAAAACTACATACAGTTCTATTATTAGTAAAATAAACGATCCTTCAATAGGAAATTAGGCAGAAATCTGCAAATAAGTAGCCAGACTGAGCATTGTAACAAAATTATTATAAGGAAAATTACACGATTTAAAATCTATACATTTTCAATGCCAGTCACAACCAAAATTTATCATGTGTGTATGAAGGACGAGAATACGTAAACAACAAGTAAATCAACAATATTCATATATTTAAAAGCCATTGTAATACTACAGATAGAAACACATTATTGTGTTGCAAGAACCATAATGACAAAAACGTTCTAACCTCACTAGCTGAAAGCATTTGAAAACTGAAAAATGCCCATCACTTAATGACAAGTATCTCAGGTTGACGAAATGACAAAATGTAACGAACCACATGCTTTACATCAGCAAGAAAAACACAGGAAACCTAAAATTGACCAGAACAATAAACATTTAGAAATATGATACAATCATAGTGAGAAATTTCTGAACACGTCGCATTTAATCACAAAAAATATACACTCCTTAATCTACACAATAGCTACAATTAAAAAGAAGACAAATAAAAACAAAGCTATTTAAAAGAAAGGTCATTTGTTATATTTACTTATTACATTAAAAATGTGCACTTGATTATGTTCAGCATCTAGTGATAATGCCCAGAGCTCTTTCAAATATCCTTGTGTTTCATACAAACAATTGTAATTACTATTTAACTCTAAATCAGGTAGTATTTTCCAATTTATTTTTGTCCTGCTTTAACACAGTATCAAAAACTAAAGAAATAAATAAGATTTGAAGTATAAAATCAATCTCCATTACATAATTACCATGTAGAGAGCTTTGGAACACACAAAAAGAAATACAGCTCCTAGCTTGACAGTAGAGTGTTAATATGAAGTGTAAACAAGCATGGCGGTTCATTACAGCCTGGTGCCTGAGTATGAGCATCGTTCAAGTTATGAATCTGACGACTGTTCATGTGCTACTATCGCTGACAATAGCCTCTAAGGAAGTTGGCTGATGGATGATGAAAGCACAGGTTGACGACAAGGTTTAAGACACTCACACCTTTTCAATGAACTTTAAGATAAGAGGTCTGCCCACTCTGTACAGTAAGATGAGCAGCAATCTGTGGTAAATATGATGATGGAAACCACATGGTGCATACTCAAGTGTTCAAAACCACACAATTCAGCTGACGCTGTTGAGTGAGAGTGCTCAAAGCATATAAGGCCTTATACTCATAGGTTGATCCAACAACACTATCAATTACAATAGCAATGAAAACTGCATCATCGAAATTGGATTGCAAATCAATGGAAATCGTCACCTTTTCAGATAAGCAACACTCTTTGTTACACCAGGTCAATGATGGAGCTGAGGTACACCATTAATGAAATGAATGGTTGCTTGCAATATGCATAAGTCTACAGAAGCAGGAAGATGGAGGCAGTTTATGCTGTGGGTGACATTTGTCTTGACTACTATGGGACATGTAGTTATAACTGAAGGTACCATGACAGCTGTGAAATACACGAACATTACTGCAACCAATGTGCCACTTAATCCTTGAAGTCCTCCCTGATGGTGATGGCATCTTCTAGGAGGATAACTGTCAAAATGTCATAGCGAGAACTGCACTAAAATGGTTTGAGACAAACACGGATGTCTTGGCCACCCAATTCCCCTCATGAGAACCTGATAAAACACATCTAGGCTGCTACTGGGCACCAGCTATGTATTCACAAATCACTGGCCCACAATTTATGGTAATTATGTGAATTTTTTGGAGAAATATAGTCCAACATACTACTGCAAACCTAGCGAAGAATTTTTGAGTCCACATCACACTGAAGCACTGCTGTATTGCATTGGAAGGTTGGGTAAAATGCTACTATGCAGATGATTACAATTTTTGACTTATCCCTGCATATCTGCCATTATCAGTCACATTGTAGTGGAGGATTAGCACAAAAAATGGATACACTATGTGATCAAAAGTATCTGGACACCCCCAAAAACATACGTTTTTCATATTAGGTGCATTTTGCTGCCACCTACTGCCAGGTACTCCATATCAGTGACCTCAGTAGTCATTAGACATCGTGAAAGAGCAGAGTGAGGTGCTCTGCATAAACTCACGGACTTCAAACGTGGTAAGGTGACTGGGTGTCAGTATTGGGACAAAAGGGTTTCTACACACCAAGTACCATTATCCGAGATGACAGTGAGACTTCATCCAAGATGACGGCGATGACGTCATTCAAGATGACGGATTTTGGCCGGAAGTTTGAATTTTGGCAGGAAGAAGGTCAGTTGGGCTACCTCCACTTTCCTAACACCCCCCACCCCTCCCTCCAAAAAAATGACGGGAAGTTCAAATTCCAACAGGATAATGCACAACACCCCAGTTATCCCAACTAAGCAAAGAAAATCGCGGGAAGATAGCTCACTTGGGCTACCTCCACAAACCTAAGTCACCCGACAGCCACTTCTTCCTATGAACTGACATCAAGTTATAATTTTGGCTGTAAATAAAGCTGACTTGCATATAGCTGTGTAATTAGGCCCAATCTTTGTGATTAATTGCATAATTAGGATCGATCTTTGCGTCGGTTTCCTGACGAAAATAAATAAAGTACACTAACCTAACTTTCCTCTCCTTTCCCACATGTCGACCAGTTCAGTATGTCGGGGAGGGGGGGGGGACACTTGAGCTTTCCATCCAGTAGAATCAGGCTCTGAGTCGCAGAAAGTGCACAGCCATTTTTAATTTCCCGTCAATTCCAAGCGCTTCTGCTGGTTTAATTGTGTTATGGGGTACACTTGGGCTTTCCGCCCTAGAGGATAAGGGTTCGAGTCGTAGAAAGGGTACTGCCAATTTTATTTTCCAATCAATTCTGAGGTGGGGGTGTTGTGGGTTGTCAGCACAGCCCCGGGACAAACAAATTCCCGCCAAAATTCGAAATTCCCACCAAAATTCAAAATATCTGCCAATAGGCAGGTTGGTGTAGGGGGGTGGTGTGGGGGAGGGAAGGGGGAGGGGCTGGGGCACACAAGCAGCTGGGAAAAACATGCGATGTCATCTGGAGGCGTTGGTGGGCGTGGTCAGGGTGAGGATGGGTGGGAGCAGCATGATTAATTGGTCAATTTAATTAATTTGCATATCAACTTGATATCAAAATTGCGCTCGTAACTCCACTATACTACTACTACTGTATTCGCGCAATGTTAATATTAGCACACATATAACCCAGTTAATTAGCTTAGTGGACAGTTACAATTTTGCAACATCGGGGTTGTTGGGATTGGTCTCGGGTTGGAGGACATCTAGAGCTTATACTGCAGGGATTTTTACGCAACTGTCCAGCTGAACTGAGACTTTTTTTCCTGTCTGGGGAAGTTCGATTAAGTGGAGATAAATATATTGTAATAAACGTTAGTTAAATTCATCAAATGAGGACTGGTGCATTGGTAGATCATTCGTTCTAGTCCATTAAAAACCCAGAGGCCAACTTACTGTATGTTCCAAAATTATCTCCCAAACTTTCATCATGTATAATTCAGAAATGGGAATAGTTATACCGGTGCTGCATAATGTTCACACACACCTAAGTTTGATTTAGTTCCCTTATTCCCCCCCTCCCCCCACCCCTTTGGCCACCTCCAGCTGTTGGCACCGAGTGTGGTATGGTTTGGTACAGGCCAGACCTGACGTCCAGGTCCTGCAGAACCTATTAAATTTCTTTTGTTTGGGCGAGACCTGCAGGAACAGCGAGCTCGCTTCAGAGCAGCAACAGCACACGTAGACGGTGGCACTCTGGGCTGGACACTGAACTGGAACACCACCTGGGCATTCTGTGTGCTACAGGCGGCTCACGAATTTCCCCCCCCCCCTTCCTGCCTCCTCACCCAGTCACCTAACCCGCCCGTTTTTTCGAGACAGTCACGATTTTTCCATCTGCAACGTATTTTTTCAAAATTCATTTGGGACACCTGTTTGCCGACCCCTTGTGGCCGAGCGGTTCGAGGCGCTTCAGTCTGGAACCGCACGACCACTACGGTCGCAGGTTTGAATCCTGGATTGGGCATGGATGTGCGTGATGTCCTTAAGTTAGTTAGGTTTAAGTAGTTCTAAGTTCTATGGGACTGATGACCTCAGAAGTTAAGTCTCATAGTGCTCACAGCCATTTAAACCATTTTTGGGACACCTATTTGTTCCAGCTTTAACGATTACAAAAGGATTTATTCCAGAGCAGATGTTTATTACAGCTGTATCTGAATTTTACTACTGAAAGGGTATTTTTCCAAATAAGTAATGTATGGAGCAGTGAGTAAACATTTCGTTTCAGAACCTACGAAAGCAATTTTGTTGACTAGAGTGATGGTTCAAATGGCTCTAAGCACTTTGGGACTTAACATCTGAGGTCATCAGTCGCCGACACTTAGGACTACTTAAACCTAACTAACCTAAGATCATCACTCACATCCATGCCCGAGGCAGGATTAGAACCTGCGACCGCAGCAGGAGCGCGATTCCCGACTGAAGCGCCTAGAACCGCTCGGCCACAGTGGCTGGTGACTAGAGTGAATTATCACCCAACTTGAGTTAAATGTTTTCATATGCTGTTGAAGAATACAGACATGCTGAAGAAAATTTATAGCGCTGATAAATACAGTATGTCTGGTCGCTGTCCTTCATCTTGGAAGGTGGTAATAAAATACAAATGAATATATTTTCGTAACAAGTGAGAGTGATGGTTTGCATTTATAACATTGTATTAAGACATTTTTGACGTATCAGATTTTTAATGTGTTCCGCACTTGTCTACAAAGTAGGTGACCTTAACACACTGAACTGTGTCAAGCGTCTACTAGGACTTTCGGTGTTATCAACATTATGCCGCAAACCGTACGTTTGTCTCCCTCTCTCTCTCTCTCTCTCTCTCTCTCTCTCTCTCTCTCTCTCTCAGTTTCTGAAATATTTATGTGATAGAGGATATAAGGGTAGTTTTGAAACACTCGTCTTTATTGAAACTATTAGAGACCGGCGACAATGGGCGATCGCATGCACCGCTGCGCTGCCCCGCTCGCCAAGTAACCGAATATTGTAAACATCACTTGCCTTCTACTCGTTGGCCTGTATGAAAAGAGACTAAATTTACGTTCATATTCGGTTCTACAAATGACTTCTACGCTTGTTCTTTAACGTCTGTACAACGCGCTTTCACAGATCCGCATTGCTCTCGCGTGTGATTTGATCCGCATCTGCTGGTCGCTAGGAGGCGCGCGACCGCTGGCGTTGGCAGCACTGAAACGCCAGGAAGGAAACAATCCCTCTCTCACGTCCTCGCTCCCCGCCGTATATGGGCATATCGGCCATCGTATAGTCTACAGCGACTGTGTTCCCGGGACAAAAATCGTATTTGACCCAGATGTCCGGGGTTTTCGAAGTTTTTGTGTGGTGTCGGCAATTCAAGTGATGGCAGGCCTACCCCAGTAGTAATTGAGCTTAATTAGTTACGCGTTAATAGCGCTGTGAAGAAAATACACAACAGTATATGAATCAGTTTTAAACGATCAAAAGAAAAATTAATCCACGCAGCACATAATTAAACGAACGTGTGTAATGTTTCTCTTGACGCGATCGATGCGCGGTATTAGCCGAACGGTCTCAGGCGCTGCGGTCATGGACTGAGCTGCTCGTCCCGGCGGAGGTTCGAGTCCTCCCTCGGGCATGGGTGTGTGTGTTTGTCCTTAGGATAATTTAGGTTAAGTAGTGTGTAAGCTTAGGGACTGATAACCTTAGCAGTTAAGTCCCAAAAGATTACACACAGATTTTTTTCTCTTGACATCTACATACCCCCTGAGATAAGTCTTCACTTACCTCTTGGGACGACGGTTCAATCCCGCGTTCGGCCATCCTGATTTAGGTTTTCCGTGATTTCCCTAAATCGCTCCAGGCAAATGCCGGGATGGTTCCTTTCAAAGGGCACGGCCGACTTCCTTCCCCGTCCTTCCCTAATCCGATGAGACCGATGGCCTCGCCTTCGGGTCTCCTCCCCCAAACCAGCCAGCCAGCTAGCTCTTGGGGGTAGGGCTACCCTCTGGCGCTATAATGTAGCACTGCTTTAGTTCAACTAGCGAAACCACAGCAGGCTGGTTTCACTCTGAAAAACGGATAGCTCAGTCAGCGAAAACGCTAAAGAATGGTTTCAGCTGACGGAATGAATACACGCTACAACCAACAGAAAAACTACTGACTTTTCACTTGAAAAGAAATTCTCAAAAAAGAAATTCCTGGCAGATCAAAACGGTGCGCCAGACCGAGACTCGAAATCGGGACCTTTGCCTTTTACAGGTAGGTTGTCTGCAGACTGAGCTACCCAAGGACGATGCAAGAATCTGTTGCTAGGACACTCGCCCGCAAAAGGCAAAGATCTCCAGTTCGAGTCTCAGTCCGGCACACAGTTATAATTTGCCAGGACGTTTCATATTACGGCAAATTCCACTTCAGAGAGGAAATTTCATTCTGGAAGAATGAGTAATCCAGTCAATATGCAAATCTACAAGGGTGCCGAAACTTTTCATTCGATGGCACCCACAGACTAATTTCAGTCAAAAGAATGAATGAATAATTCAACCGATATGTAAAAGTACAAGCGAATGAGTCGATTGAATTCCAACTGAATCGGTTGTTCACATTCGGTTGTTCCCAGCAGCATCGTCCCTTTCATAGTAATTGACCCCTGACTTAGAGCTCATATTCTGCTCACGCCGCATGACGAACATCAACATATTCTACTTTGCCGGTGTACTGGAATTGCCTGCTATTATTTGGTGTGTGAATATTACGCTTTAGTGGGAAAGGGGGCGGTATATGCGATAATATTTAAGAGGAAGCATGCTTTTTAGACCATTTCCTGGCGAGTGTCAAATTTGAGTCACGGAAGTCAGACCGCAACTAGGAGAAACATTTCCTTTGCACAGTTTAAAGATATAACCGTTCTCCACTTCTTTAGAGGATTTGATTTTGCGTTTCTATGCACTGCGTGCTCGCGTCTGCCATGTTGCCGGCCCTCTGAACAATATTTCCTCCGCGCGGTCTGAGGCACCTTGCCAAGGCTCGGGCTGCTCGCCCCCTCGGAGGTTCGAGTCCTCCCCGGGTCATGCCGGCCGGAGTGGCCGAGCGGTTAAAGGCGCTACAGTCTGGAACCGCACGACCGCTACGGTCGCAGGTTCGAATCCTGCCTCGGGCATGGATGTATGTGATGTCCTTAGGTTAGTTAGGTTTAAGTAGTTCTAAGTTCTAGGGGACTTATGACCACAGCAGTTGAGTCCCATAGTGCTCAGAGCCATTTGAACCATTCCCCGGGTCATGGGTGTGTGCGTGTTGTGCTTAGCGTAAGTTAGTTTAGGTTAGACTAAGTAGTGGGTAAGCTTAGGGACCGATGACCTCAGCAGTTTGGTCCCGTAGAAGTTACCACGAATTTCCAAATTATTTCCACTTCATTGTTCACATCTCGGCTTCGCGTCAGATAAGAAACAGTCGTGCTCCCATTCGTTGTTGTGTGTTCTTGTGAGACAGTGCCCGTAACATAATTATCTGCTTTGTACTTGTGTGAAACCATGGTATTACTGAGAGTACAGTGAAGCGAATTTCAAGAAAATATAGAGAAACTTTGTCTCGTATCAGCAAAAAAGTTCTGGCGGGCGACAGAAGTTTGTATTGGACGAGTTTACACAGGGAGTCATACGGATTAAAATCCACGACACCTGTGTGGAAAAGCAGTCTGCAGCAGTGCCAGCCGTGTTCGAAAAGTTGAAGGAGGATTTTCCTGATATCAGTGTAACAACCTTTTGGCGTGCTACTCGAAAATTGGGTTTCAGATACAAAAAAGTTCAACAAGAAACCTGTGCTGATGGAAAATAACCAAGCAGCAGGAAGAAGAGACGAGTTATTGCGGGAACTAAGACACGTGGGCTACATTGGACGGACTATCTACTACACTGACGAGAGCTGGCGTGGAGCAAGTCATTCCAGAAAGGTTTGTAGGCAGGGACAAAAAATGGCTTAGGCATCAGAAAATGTATACGGTTATCACAGAGGAATTGTTCGTGTGGAATGGCTGGAACAGAGGAATTCACTGTCAGTTTCTGGACGGATTGTAATGTGCCACATTGGGAACGAAAATGAGTTGGTGGAAAATGCTGGCTTATTTTTAATGGGCAGAAAGGGACGTGCAGATTATCATTTTGAAAAGAATCCTAGACACTAGGAAGAGTGGTTTCGGGGCGTTCTCGAAAAATTACCGAACGCATTGTTTTAGAACAGGTTGCATATCGCACAGTGGTAAATTCAGTATCACGAAATCCACCTACTAAATAGAGAAAGGTTTCTGTTACTGAATGGAAGAAAAGGAGTAATGTAGAGCTCCCATCTAATGTCACACCGTATGAGGAATTTACCTACTGGAGCATGCGCGACCGCGCTTAAGGGCGCAGGAAGGGTGTTGCGATCACTGGACAAGGAAAGTGAACTTCTGTGGTTGCCTGTGGCGGACTGTGAACTGAACGGCAGTGAACTTATTTGGGCATTTGTCAAGAACAAAGTGGAAAAGGGGAACAAGAATTTTGAAATGTGTGATACTTTGCAGTTGTGTCGCACCGCTGTTGAAAGTGTCCCCCCGAGGGTCTGGAGGAATTCAGTTGAGTCACGTAAACAAACTTGAAAACAGTTATGCAGAAAGAGCCCACTGCCTTGACATAGCAAGAGAACCGTTGCTGAGCCACGTAGACGACTGCAATAGCAGCAACGACACCTCAGCCAGCAGAGAAAGTGATTAAGGTCGGTCTTATTTATCATTCTTTAGTGCAAAATTTATGCGACGTAATCGACTTTTCCACTTACTGTTGAGACGTGCTACAGAAACGTTAATTACTGTGAGCTGCTCGCACACGGAGCACTTGCCTGCGGTTCCCCGCATTATTCCCGCCTGCCCTCAGCGAGAGCTGAACGCGGCCGCGCTGCACTGGGACGCGACCACGGAAGCCGGCGCTCTGCGCTGGCGAGCAGCCGCCTACGGCGCACCACAGCAGAGGCGGCGCGCCGGGGCGGCAACCACGCTCCACCGCAGCCTCGCAGATACTGCGGCTGCCGACGCAGCTGCTCTACGGGCTCTTGACTAACGAACACGAGGAGTATTCGTTAGTAGAGACATGTGACGCAACCAGCAAAAGTTGACGTTTCCAACATCAGTGCCTTCTCCGTCGCAATAGCTACAACGGTAAGAACACTCGCAGCGTCTTGCGTTTGATGTCATAGCGGTGAAACAAGTAATCAGAAAATAACGAAAGTTCGCATGTAAATAGAACAAAGTTGTATGTCTAAACCATGCAAAGGAAATTTTTCTCCTAATTACGGTCCGATTATCATGCGTCCTTGAAGTTTTGACTCGTGAAAAGAAGCTACAGAAATCACTGTCTCTTAAACACAGAGTGTATCACGAAGGACTTGACATCTTTAAAAATACATATAAATTTATTGAGAGAAGGTATAGAGCTGGGTTTAGTGCCATTTTGTAAGGAAATACGTCAAGTCTCCTTACCTAAAACTAACGATGTAGTATGTAGCTTCCGTTGGCTATTCCGCACACATCCCATCAGAAGTCAATTTCTTCACAAAGTCGCTGTAGCATTGCAGGTGTAAATTGCTCAGTGGCTGCGTAATTTCTTGCTCCAAGTTCAGGTAGAGAAGCCGGCACAGGAGCTACAAAGACAATATCCTCGATGAATCCCCATTTAAAAAATCGAGTGGTGTCAGGTCTGGGGAACGTGGGGGCCATGAAATTGGCGCACCACAGTAATCCATTGACCTGGAAAGCGGACGCTGAAAAAATCCCACGTGTCAGCCAGGTACCGGGGAGGTGCACCATCTTACTGACAACATGGTGGAGAAACCAGTCAACTTTCTCTGAATAGTGTTGTAGGTATACCAATGCTCCGGCCTGTCTTTTATTTTTGTGTTTACCTTTCAGTGGCCTTGGCACCATCTTGCACACAGTCTACGAAAACCAATTCAGTGGGAGACAATTTCGTGCAACAGCGAGCGAGACGTTTTGGGCATTGACGAGAGAATTCAGTATATCTGAAGCGCCGATTCTGTAAAATTCCTTGCCGCACACATTTCCACCTGCTCTGGTGTCACCAGGCACAGCCGACCACCGACCACTGAAGTCTTCTTCGTGAATACTGGTTCGTCCTTCCGCGAACTGCCTGCACCATTTTCTGACCACACTGTCGCTCATAGTGCCGTGTCTGCGCACGTAGCACAACTAGCGATCAATCTCTGGAGGAGTGTGCTTCCGAGCGTGCGGAAATCGGATAACTGCACGAACCTCGCACTTGGTGGGAGACGATGTCAGGGCAGCCATTTTATCCTAGCACTGTGCGGTAACCACCGTCATCACAACAAAAAATCTGCACTGCATTATTCCTACGCATCTCCTCTCTAGTCCATCCCCATCACATGACTCAAGCCATCTCAGGACGTGATTGTAGCTCACTTTATGTAAGCACCTCATAACATCTCTTACAATGGAGCCAGTCCCAGTTTGAATCTGACTGTGTCCACGTCTTCTCTTGTTGTTCTTCTTCCCGGTTCTTCCAGTTTTTTGTAGGGGACATATTAACTTTAAAAGACTAATACTGACACATCTTCGACTTCACTCATTTTCTCACTTCCTGCCCTTAACAATTCTTAGGTTTAATTTCATTTTAATTTGTTTTAAAACAGCTTCTTATTATGCTTTTTCAGCATCATTTGCTAAACACAAGAACATATGACCGTAGCAGCTTTCAAAGGCAAAGATTTAAATCTCTGCACCGTGTGGCTAATATCAAATCCAACTCATGTCATTCTGACTTCAGGAATGTACTTAGCCTCACTTCAGTACTTAATAAATGACCTGATATAGCTGACAGGCAACGCTGGACTTGATTTCTACTGTGAACTCACACGAATCAAGAGATAACACACTACAGAGATGTCTTCAGTTGACAAATAATCTCACTTAGTGATAAGTTGGCAGTTTTTGAGGGTCTCTTAATTTTTGAACTTTCTATATTCTTTTATTGGTAATTGATGTTATGTATTCTTTCCCTTTCAGACAGCAAATATGCACTGTGGTTCTAAGTTTAATAGGGGTTAACGAATTACAGACCTTGGATGCAAGCGTGTACTGATTCAAATCAATGAGAAAAGTGGAAAATTTGTGGCAGACTAGGATTTGTACCCGGCTCTGCAGCTTATAGGTAGATTCTCAGATCATTAAACCTTCCTGATGCGCTGGTCATTGCTACTGCACGATTTAACTTATGCCTACTGTCCAACCCAAATATTCAACTTAGCCACATACTATTAATGTAGTACCCCTTCCCCATTATCAACATTACTCGCGGCATTTGGCCGATTCCCGGAGGAGTTCCTGCGTATTGTGTGTCTACACTGAGGAGATTATTGGCCATCTCATCTTAATTACATATTTACTGAAGAGGCAAAGAAACAGGTACATCTACCTAATATCGTGTAGGGTGAGCTCTCGAAAGTGCCGCAACACGACATGGCATGGACTCGACTGATGTGTGAAGTAGTTCTGGAGGGAACTGACACCGTGAGTCCTGCAGGGCTGTCCATAAATCCCTAAGAGTATCTGGGGGTAGAGATCTCTTCAGAACAGCACATTGCAAGGCAATAATCTTGTCTGGTGAGTTTGGTGGCCAGCGGAATCATTTAAACTCATAAGAGTGTTCCTGGAGCAGCTCTGTAGCAATTCTCCACGTGTGGGGTGTCGCATTGTCCTGCTGGAATTGCCCAAGTCCGTCGGAATGCTCAATGGACATGAATGGATGCAGGTGTTCAGATACAATGCTTAGCTACGTGTCACAGACTCGTATCTAGATGTATCAGGTGTCCCATATAACTCCAAGCGCACACGCCCCACCTTTACAGAGCCTTCACCAGCTTCAACATTCCCCTGGTGACAGGCAAAGGCCGGTGGTTGTGGCCGAGCGGTTCTAGACGCTTCAGTCTGGAACCGCGAGACCGCTGCAATCGCTGGTTCGAATCCTGCCCCGGGCTTGGATGTGTGTGATGTCCTTAGGTTAGTTAGGTTTAAGTAGTTATAGGGGACTGATTATCTCAGACGTGAAGTCCTATAGTGCTCAGAGCCATTTGAACCATTTTGACAGGCAGGGTCCATAGATTCATGAGGCTATCTTTATACCCGTACATGTCCATCCGCTCCATACAATTTCAAACTAGACTCGTCCAACCAGGCAATATGTTTCCACTCATCAACAGTGCAATGTCAGTGCTGATAGTTCCAGGTGAGGTGTGAAACTGTGTCGCACAGTCATCAAGAGTACACGACTGGGCCTTCGGCTCCAAAAGCTCATATCAAAAATGTTTTGTTGAATGGTTGGCACGCTGACACGTGCTGATGGCCCAGCATTGAAATCCGCAGCAATTTGCGCAAGAGGTGCACTTGTATCATATTCAACAATTCTCTTCAGTCGTTGTTGGTACCATTCTTGCGGGATCTTTTTCCGGCCACAGCGATGTCGGAGATTTGATGTTTCACTGGATTCATGATATTCAAGATAAACTCGTGAAGTGGTCGCAAGGGGAATTCCCCACTTCATTACTACCTCAGAGGGCTGTGTCCCCATCGCTCGTGCGCCGGCTATAGCTCCACGCTCAAACTCACTTAAATCTCGATAACCTGCCATTGTAGCAGCAGTAACCGATCTAACGACTGCATCAGACACTTGCTGCCTTATATTGCTGTTGCAGACCTCTGCTTGTTTACATATCTCTGCGTTTGAATACGCACGCCTATACCAACTGCTTTGTCGCTTCCGTGTATATGTTGTGTCTGTTCTGCCGGATATGTGCGAAAGAACAGGCACCATATGTCATTTAACAGGTTTTTCTGTCAAACTAACATAAATATTTCAAATAACGACGTGATACCAGCAAATTCGGTGATATGGGTTGTGGTATTTCCCTCAGTAGTAGGCATGAAGTGAGTGATAAAGGCTCCTCCTATTAAATGTGTTTGTGCTTTCCATGTGGACTCTATGGTTTTTATCAATGGTCACCCAGTCGTTCCTGTCTCGAGCGTCAATATGATCAGTGCCTTCCATTCCATATCTACGTGTGCACTTCGTAAGTTGCTTATGGTGTGTGGCGGAGGTTATCTCTGCTACCTCTATGATTGTTTGCTCCCGTCGCCTGTTCCCTTCGTGAACGGTGCGTGGGCAGAATGGCTTTCTATAAACATTCGCATGAGCTCTGATGTCTCTGATTTTCTGGTCGTGCTAAGTTACATGTGGGAGGAAGTGATACGTTTCCCGTCTCTTCTATGATCGCGCGCTCTCGGACTTCCAACAGGAGCCCTCTCCATGGAGCAAAGCTCCTGCCTTTTAACGACTACCACTACTGTTTGCTGAGAATCTCTGTAAGATTCTCTCAGCGAGTGAACAATCCCGTGGCAAAACGCGTAGCCCTTCATCGAATGTTCTCCGTCTCTTTCACTCATATTTGCCTGTGACTCTCGTACGCTTGGGTCGGTGCTCCGCTGTCGCGCTCTGCGTGTTTGCGTTAGCCAAAACGAACAATAGTTAGTTGACTATACGATTTCTTTCAGATTTCCGCTGTCAGCAGTTCATCGCACAACCCTTTTCCATTTCTTGATTAAAAAATGTTTATCTATACAATTTCTTATTAAATGGTTGATAAAAAGTACCACTGAGATAGCTTATAGTTTAGTAGTTGAAAATAATTAAAGAAAAACAGCACACTTCCAGTGGACTTGCAGATCTGAAAAAAGCGTCTGAGAGTGTAGAGTCAATACCTAAGGAAATTTAGGAACAGGGTGACTATATCAAACAAAGCCGTCACAACTTCTGAACAGATTATGCGGGGCTAGATGGGAATTAGTATGCGTATGCATGGTTTGGTTTAGCGAGGAAGCCCACATTTGATTGTGTTCGTCAACAAGAAAAACTGTGGATTTGAGGGGCTGAGAATCCGCATTGTCTCACACATGGTTTATGTAAGTCGAGAAAACTGGGGTCCTTCTGTAGTGTCTTCCGGCACCACACAGTGGGACATAGGTTTCTACTGAGCTGTCGCTCTCTGTATCAGGTCTGTTAAAAATTTTCCCGAACATTTGTAATTTAGGACCGATCCTGTGTTGGAGCGAATTGTGTTGTCATCCCTGAACACCCCTGCGTTTAACGTGTAACTGCTGGAAGTTTCATTGCTACATGTCCGTTAGTTGGGGTTTAGTGCTGCAGTGAGTAGAAAGTTGTGCCGTACAGTGTGCGAATTTCGTGTTGGGAGAGTTAGAGGAGCAACGCGTCTGCATTAAATTTTACGTGAAACTCAAAGAAACCTTTGAAGAGACACACGAAATGATGCGGGAAGCCAACGATGATGAGTAGTTAAGCCGTAATCGGAGTTTAAAAACGGCTGGACGGAAGATGAGCCTCGTTCAGGACGCCCTTCGACGTCTACCGACGACGCTCACGTCAGTGACGTGAACGAAATCGTACCTGTCAATAGAAGACTGATTGTCCGAGAGATTGCAGAAGAATGTAGCGTTTCAGTTGGATCGTGTCACGAAATCCTGATACAACATCTTGGAATGCTTCTTGTTGCCGCCAAGTTCGTCCCACGGCTCATGAGTGTTTACCTTGCAACCTTTGAAGAGCTTTTCTTTTTCACGGATGAGAACGAGGTGTTCTTTAAGAGAATCATGTGACAGGAGTTTATTGTTATGATGCTGAGACCAAGGGATGACTGGATGGTATCGAAGGAAACATCAGGGTCCTACGAATCAGAGGATGGAGAAGGAAAGGAAACGAGAGGGCACGATGGATGCAAATTGCTGAGAAGTCTAAGGCCCATGCAGCCTTCTGAAGGCACAAAAAGAATTTAAATGGTTTTGCAGCCTCATCAAATGCATGTCTCAGGTTTCTGTAGTTAAGAGTTTATGTAATGAGAACTGTGCTGTTTTTTCAACAGACTCTGTTAATAAGTTGTGTTGGTAAGTAATTAATTATTGATTCTTCTCTCAGAAGTGTAACTTGTATGTAAAAAGTGTGTTTGGAAGTATCCCTTACAAACTTCAAGGACTTGTAGAGGTGAGTGAGTTCATAATATCTTGAATAGGAAGCCACATCTGGAAAAATACAATTTCTCTTCTATTACAGTTTCATTTCAGATGTTTAACTTATCCACTTCTACTTGACGAATTGAATGATTCGTGACACTATATAGTTATCAAGTAACAAGTCGAAATGAAACATCAAGTGGCACGGATTTATTACTTAAGTACATTTATTTGTATCAGCACTTTAACATTAAATGGTTACGTTATACCGAAACAAGAAAGAACCCAGCATGCTGTACGCACAGAACACTGCTGATGGGTTACAACAGGGGCTTGATGTGGCGACCATCTCTGTAGTATGTTCTGGTATGCACTCTCCTTCCCACCTAGTGTCTCTTTAATTTCTAGTGCAGTGACCAGAACTTGTGCCAGCATATCTTCCTCTGAACGTTTAGGCATGGCTAACAGTTTTGTTCCACATATTGCTCTACTATGAATTTCTATGGTCAACCGAAATTTTACCAGGCTAGAACTGTTCCTATTGCATTACTGGACGAAATAGCCGCTGGAAATAAAGAATTGCAAGCTAGCGGAGCTATTGTTCCCATTGGTTTTTCTTCCAAACTTTCAGGTCGCATTCGCCTCTGCTTCGACTTCAAGTGCATGGTCAACCCACAAACTGTGATTCATACTTACTCCTTACCTCGCTCAGAGGATCTCTTTGATAGATTAGGCGCTGGTCGATACTGTTCAAAAATTGATTTGTGTGATGCGCGTCTTCAAATAACGCTCGATGAAGAATCTCGAAAAGTGTGTAAAGTGAATACTCATTTGGGCTTGTTTAAATATTTGCGTTTGCCTAATGGCAGTGCTTCCACACATGATGTTTTCCAATGTTATTAGGAACAGCAGACTGCTCAAGTGCCAAACTGTTGAAACTATTTGGACGATATTGTAGCAGGTCGTACACCTGAAGAACACACTGCAAATTTGCGTGCTTTGTGTGTTACCTGATGCAGGACTAAAGTGTAGACTGGACAAGTGTGATTCTTTTTTAAACAAAAGTTACAGTATGTTGGTCTTGTCATAAACAGTTACGGTTTACATCCTCTTCAGTAGCATTTGTTGTCATACGAGACCTGCCAGTTCCTCGCAATGTCACAGAATTGCAGTCAGTTTTAGGGAAAATTAACTATTATTCTCGGTTAATACCGAATGCTGCAGAAATTGGAGCTCTATTAGACCACTTGCGTCGCAAGAATGTCCCCTTTGTTTGAACAGATAAGCGCCAAGTAGCTTTTCGATAACTTTAAGATGCGTTGCTCAGTGATCGATCCTTAGTTTACTTTGATCCTGGCAAATCAACTGTATTGCCAGTTGACGCTTCCTCTTATGGACTCGGTGCAGTTCTTTCACATACATTTCGTGATAAAGACAGGCCTGTTGCATTCGCATCAAAAGTGTTTTCCAAAGCTCAGTGTAATTATTCACGAATAGAGAGAGGGGCACCGGCGATAGTGCATGGTGTCACCAAATTCCACCACTATTTGTATGGCATGAAATTCTACTTAGTAACATATCACAAGCCTTTGCAGTCGTTGTACCTACTGGCCAAAAATTGCAATGATGAGCTTTGTTGTTGTCTGAATATCAGTACGAGATTGTAAATCTTATGACAGATCAACATGGTAATGCGGACGTACTTTCATGTCTTACGATTGACCCTGATACAGACTTTGATGCTTCTGCAGCATTTTGTTGTCACATCGATGGTCAGGATTCTGAATTGCTTCAACCTTTGCCTCTGAACAGCAGGAAAATTGCACAGGCCACGGAAGCTGATTCAGATTTGGAGATTCTGCTAAACTACATTCGCACAATTTTGCCTCGCTCATTGTATAGCATTAAGACCTCCGTAGCGCGCCAATACTTTGCACGTCGGCATAGGCTCGCTAATAAGCGAGGGGTGATTCTTGTTCAGAATGATAGTGGACTGACACTGGGGGATAATTACGAAACAGAGCGTCGAGACTGTACTCGGGAGGGTATGGACAGCCAAATAGAACAGCGTCACGAATGTGGGGAAATTCGGTCCGCTCCACCATAAAAATTCTCTTCTTGGCCTAAGTCTCAATCACCATGGCAACGTGTGCACATAGATTTTGTGGGATCTTTTTGGTTGCTTGTGGTATACGCTTATAGCAACGGTTTCTCACCTCCTATCGTCCGCCTCCACAAGATGGACCATCGCTGGCGGACACTGCCCCACCTGCTCCACCATCCTCAATATCCGGCGTCGAAGTATGGACGCAGACGGTGGGCGCGAGGCGAGATCGTTCGTCGACTTGGTGCTTGCGTGTATCTCATTTCAGGCCCAGACGGATTGCAGCGCCGACATCAGGATCAAATTCGCCACTGTAATGTGCACAGTGATCGTTGTGTATCTCTTCCACCAGATTTATAGATCCCAAGGACAGTGTGGCCACAACAGCTGTCAAAGGGTGTCGTCACGACACCGCGGGACGACCGCATGGAGACGGAGGCGTCGCCTCCTCCTCTCGTCCTACCCATGGAGCTGGACCCGCAAACGCCGCAACAGATTGCGGCTTCTCCATCTGGTTATGGGTCTCAGGAGTTGGGTGCGTGCCCTTCTGTGCGTTTTCCGGGGGACGTTTGCACCTGAGCGCAGGCCAGATGGCGGGCTACAACTGGAAGCCTGACGTCCGCTGCAGCCACAGTTTCCAGTCCACCGCTGCCTCCACACTCCTGCCTTCCCTCCCGTTGTCGCGCTCCTTATACGACGACGGTCCGTCGTTTTGGGGGGAGGAATGTTATGGCGTAAAGTCGAGCGCCGGCACCCAGTCGGGAACGATAGAGCAGACAGGGCTGTGAAGAGGACGTCACCCAATATCACGCTGACCGACCTCTGTCTAGGACGACAACGCGACAGCTGCGGCCTTCAGGGGAAGAGAACATGCGCACACTCCCAGCTTGACGCGGCCACTTCTACATCAAAGATTAGTCACATCAAGACCAGTGACTTGGGAATTGTGTATGCTGAAGAGATTTCTGTCTTACATGTCGCCCTTTGCTTGCAGCACTTCCTTGTTGTCAGAGTTAAGTAATGTCATTGATTCATTTCGTAATAAAACTCTTTATTACATTTGCTAGAAGTATTGTCTAGTGATCCGAGAAGGAGGCTTCCTAGGCCGCCGGTATTCGACGGCTTGACAGTTTACAACAAAATTCAGTCTGGAATCGGAACTAATGTGTCGTAAGTACTTTTAATAATACCAATTTTTAACTGCAGACACAAGTTGCTCGACTGTCAGCACATTAGGTACAGAAGTAAATTCAGTGAAAGATCTCAAATGAAGAAGTATTTTAAGTACAGAGGTTATGTGTCGGCAATCTTGACATAAGGAAATTCATCAGAGTTTTATATAAGTTCCACATAGCACCAAACATGCGCCTAAAAAGTATTTTTCAGTAAGAAAATATTGTTGAAAACTGGTGTTCATTAGTAATAGAGAATTATTCAGTTTGTTTTGAATTTTCAGCAAAAGGAGAGTCCCTCTTTGAACTTATGGTAGTCCATAAACACTCTTGGTGTTATGGTACTTGCGTCGTTGTATGTACTATGTAAATTAGGGTGCAAACCAAGACTGGAGGATAAACTTTTCTGTATTCTTTATTTTATAAGTAACAAAGATCACACAGAAGGCTTTTTTTATTTTACTCCAGAGTCGTTTGCACTATATTTAGCTTGATCCTAGGATGTCTATGAGCCACTCGTGGTTGTTCCACTCGGCTAGGTCCAGCGGCGTGTCCCTATCGTAATTCCAGACTTCCCTGTCGGCCCCTGCCTCCAGTAGCGCAATCGCCGCGTCTGCTTGTCCACGCTGTGCCGCATCGTGCAGTGGTGTGTTCCCAGTGTCATCCCTGGCGTTGCAGTCGGCAGAGGATGCCGCCAGCAGCCGCACCACAGCCGCATTGTCATTCCATGCAGCCTGATGCAGAGGTGTGTTCCGCCAGAGGTCCCTGGCGTTGACATCAGCTCCTTCCTCCAGCAGAAGCCTCACCACCTCCACGTGTCCCTTGGCTGCTGCTCCGTGCAGTGCGTTCTGCTGGTTCTCGTCCATCGCCTCCACGTCCGCCCCCACTGCCAGTAACGTTCGCACCTTGCTCACTGACCCCTCCTTAGCTGCCGCAACCAGCATCTTGCCCTTCTCTTCTCCAGAAAGATACCTGCAACAAAAGGAGAATACTTACAAATATCTCCAAACACGCACGTCTGGGGACGAAACACTATGGCAAAAGCAGAACTGTGATGAGTCCCTAAAAGTCAAGAAGGTTACCGCAATGCACTGGTGTCCAAAATTAAAGCAGCTAACTGCGATTTCCCGTCCTAATTCACGATGTAATCATGCAAACTGTCAACAGATGTCTGCACAACCGTGTTCTACACGGAAGTTAGCATTCCAGTCAACGGACAACCACGCCCACGACGAAGTCAGTGCAGCTAGCAATGGGGTAGTGTTTGCTGGGTACTTCCACATTCGCAATCGCTGTAGACACAGTAACAGATGGTGCAGTGTGGTACAGAGAAGGCGCATACCAGGCTCTTCGCAGTGAAAGGCCATTGGAAGAATGGGAGGAGGACAGTCACAATCCGATGTGGCCCGATGGGTTAATGTGAATCGCACTGTTGTTTATCAGATGTGGCGACTGTTTGTAGAGACGGAAACTGTATCTCGAAGACGAGGGTAGACCACGTATGATACGAGAAAGGGAGGACCATTATTTGGTTAAAAGGGCATCACAGTACTGCCTTACTACTGCACGGCAACTGGCACCTCACCTTGCAGGATGCACTGGTGTTGTATCTAGGCAAACGTTATACAGAAGATCTCACCAGAGTGCCACTTATTGTCAGGGGCCCTTTGTTTATGTACCTCTGACACTTCACAGAAATAAATGTATAGAGTGAAGTCGTCAACATCCCACCGAATGGCCGAACAGTGTGCCAATGTTATCTTCACACGTGAGTCCCAAAATGGTCTGGAGAGTGTTTCTCGACGGATTTTCATGTGGAGGGAACGTGGAACAGGATTTCGTTACCAAAATATCGTGCAAAAGGGACTGATATCAGGGAGGTTCTTTAATCGTGTGCTCAGCGATTACGTGGACTAGCTGAACACCTCTTCATGACATTGTATGGGTGAAATGGCAAGGCTTAACTCCTGTAAGGTATCGTGACGAGATCTTGTTACCTCATATGCCGTCGTTGCGAGGTGCTGTGGCCTACACTTCGTATTGATGGACGATACAGGTACGCCTCATAGAGATCAGCTGATTGAAGGTTTCTTGGAAATTGAAGATATTGCACACCTGGGATGGTATGCTCGACCTCCCAATTTGAATCCCATAGAGCATGTCGCGGATACACACCTCTACCATAAAACTTCAGTGAGTTTGTTTTTACTCTGCACGGCGGAGTATACGAGAGGATGTAGAAAAGCGTACATTCAAGGCTACAGCGAAGAGACAAAAGAGAAATACGAAACGTATTGTGGTCTCTATGACGCCAACCCATTCTCCCCATGAACAATGGAGAAGAAGTCATAACAAAAATGATTGAAAATAGAAGACAGAAGTGGTAACACACTGTAGAAAGCATTAACATAACTTACAGTAGTCGGAAAGTGTGGAGACTGCTCAAAAGTTAGATGGTATACCTACAGGTACACCAGGCTTTGTTGGCAGTACAGCAAACCAAATAGCCTTCCAGTAGCTGAAAAACAGTAAAGCGAAACACAGACTGAAGAAAGGGCATGCGAGTAGACTAGATGCTTTCCATGAAGAAAATAATGATACACTCGATCATACATTTACAATATCAGAAGTGAAAGAAGCAGTCAAAATTTTAAAGACTGGGAAGGCCGCAGACCTAGATGATATTAAAAATGAACAGATGATACGTCTTGGTGTCGGCTCTAAATTGTGGCTGTTGGAGTTTATGAACTGCTGTTGGGCTACTGGATGAATTCTTGAAATCTGCAGACAGGCAAAAATAACTGCAGTTCTTAAGCCTGGTAAGGACCCTGAAGATCCTAAGAGTTATCGGCCAATCTCTCTGATGTGCACAACATACAAACTGTTTGATATTAAACAGAGTCAAAGAGCTGATTGAGGGCACCCTAATAAAAGAACAAGCAGGATTTTGGCCTGGCAAATCTTGTACCAGTCAAGCTCTCAGCCTAACCCACTATACTGGCGGTGGGTTTGAGAAAAGACGAACTACAGGAATGGTGTTTATAGATTTTATGGAAGCATATGATACCATCAGTCTCAGAAATCTCATTGCAAAAGTGCAAAAAACAACAAAAAGCCCTGAATTCACTTCTGTACTCAAATCAGTTCTATTTAACAGAAGGTATTTTGTTGAGTTCCAAGGTAACAAGAGCAGATGGTGACTACAAAAGATGGGCTTCCCCAGGGCAGTGTTCTTGCCCCCAGGTTATTCAATATTTATACAAATGACCAGCCTATTAGTCCCTGCTCAAGATCTTTTATTTATGCTGATGATAGGGCAATAGCAGCTCAGGCATAAAACTACAAGGTTATTGAGGAAATACTAGCTGAGAACCTGGAAAATCTGACCAACTATTACAAAGAAAACCAGTTGAAACCCAATCCAAGTAGGACCCAAACTTGCCTATTCCATCTTAACAACAGAGAGACGAAGCAAGAACTGAATGTTTGGTGGAATGACAGAAGATTAAAACACTGTCCTCTCCCAGTGTACGTGGGAGTTACTCTTGATAGGACACTGTCATTCAAGAGGCACATTGAGAAGAGCAAGGCAGAAATCCAATCACGGAATAGCTTACTTGGCAAGCTAACATCAAAATGTCGAGCTAATCCAAAAGTTTTTCGCACCACCGCAATGGCACTCTGTTACTCTGCTGCTGAGTTTGCAAGTCCTGTTTGGGAGCAATGATGCCACACAAACAAGCAGGACACTGTCCTGAACCAGATGTGGAGACATATTACTGGATGTCTTAAGACAACAAGAGTAGAACACCTACAATCCTTGTCAGGAATTGCTCTGCCAAATGTCCGTCGTTCAATACAGAGCAGAACTGAACGAACAAAACAGGTTCAAAATCAAGTCATCCGCTCCATGGGTACCAAATGTTACCTAAATGCCTTACGTCAAGAAGTAGTTTTCTCCACTCAACCCAACCACTCACAGGTTCACCAAAAACTTCTAGAAAAAGATTGTGGCAGGAACAACAAGAATATGCACACGATTCTGAGGAAGTGCTGCCTTCAGGTGCGGAACTTGAGTGGGAGAGATAGAAAACCGCGAACAGGCTTTGTTCAGGAATGGACAGATGTAACAGAAACCTGCACAAGTGGGGAATTAGTGAAAGTGCTTTGTGTCCGTGTGGGAGCATCCAGACGATGTCCGTTAGTAAACCACCCAAGAGCATGCACGGCCCAGGACCTGATGGCGTGCACCAGAGTAGCAAGGCATATGTGGACTTCTCGAAGAATGACATGTGAAACAAAGACTGTATAAAATTTTATTATACTGTATATAGGTTTCCATGAATTTTATTTTATAAATTAGCATTGTAATATTGTAAATGTTATAGAGGACAAATTATTCTATAATGTGTGGATTTATTGTAAATTGTTTATTTTATGCATACGAAATATATGTAGTAGTGAGACGGGTTGCATCACTCAAGCATCCACCAACAATTCCATAAGACTTGCGAGTAGCTCTGCAGGGGAAACGGTGTTATTGCCTCCACATGAGATTGATGACATCATTCACAGCTTGCCTTGTCGATGTCAGGGTTGTATGAGCCAGAGGTGGTCACAGCCTATGCTGAGCACATTATCCAGTTGTTGGATTGTGTTTGCAAATCTGTTACCTTGGAAAAAACGAAGAACATTTTTCTCTACCTTTATGCATATTGTAGTTGTTTATGTTCATTGTTCTTAACATTTTTCCTACTTCACTATCACCTGTTTGTACTTTTTTATGGCAAAATAAACGCAACCTCGCAATATTTCCGTTTGTTGCTTTAATTCTGGACACCAGTGTACATCGAATTTAATGCGCTTTTCGTACCATTAAAATTTCTAGGCAATCTGGATCTTGGCTTTGTGAACACACTAAAGACCTAACAGCATTTATATACAGTGTTAAGGTTCTTACGGTCTTCAGTCGAGAGACAGCTTTGATGCAACTCTCCATGCTACTCTACTGTGTGCTAGTTTCTTCGTCTCCAAGTAACCACTGCAAACTACATCCTTCTGAATCTGTTCTGTGTATTCATTTCTTGGTCTCTGACTACGATTTTTAGCATCCACACTGCAATCCAGTACTATATTTGATATCCCTTGATTCCTCAGAACATGTCCTAGCAACCGATCCCTGCTTCAAGTTGTGTCACAAATTCCTCTTCTCCCCAATTCTGTTCGGTACTTTCTCATCAGTTATATTAGCTACCCACATAATCCTCTGCAGTGTTCTGTAGCACCACATTTCGAAAGCTTCTATTCCCTTTTTGTGTAGACTATTTATCGCCCAAGTTTCACTTCCATTCATGGCTACACTGCATACAAATACTTTCAGAAACGACCTCCTGACACTTAAATCTGTACTCGCCGTTACCGAATTTCTCTTCCTCAGAAACTCTTTCCTTGTGATTTCCATTCTACAGTTTATATCATCTCTGTTTCGTACATCAGTTACTTTGCTCCCTAAATAGCAAAATTCATTTACTACTTTAAGCGTTTCATTTCGTAATGTAATTCCCTCAGCATGAACTAATTTAACTTGTCTCTATTCCACTACCGTCGCTTTGCTTTTGTTGATGTTCATCTTATATCCTCCTTGCAAGACACTGTCCATTTTGTTCAGCTGCTCTTCTAGGTCCTTTTCTGTCCCTGACAAAATTACAATGTCATCAGACAACGTCAATCTTTTCATTTCTTTTAATTCCTACTGCAAATATTTCTTTTGTTTCCTTTACCGCTTGCTCAAAATACGGATTGAATAACATTGGGGACAAGCTACACAACCGGATCAAAACTATCTAGACACCTTTATCTAATGTGTGACTGACCAACAAATGTAATGAAAGGACGATCCGCCAGTATAAAAGGAGGCAGAGGCACATGTGTTGTCAGCAGAGAACCAGAAATAGCAGAATGGGTTCATCAGGGAGGTTCAGTAGTTTCGAATGTGCACTAGACACTGGATGTCACCTGCGTAACAAATGTACCAGTAATATTTCGACCATGGATGAGTGGAAACGAATGGTCCGGACATGTGAATCACCGATGGAAGGTCTTGTTTTTGCTTAATGACTGTTACCTGCCATTTTGTGTAATGCCAGAAGTGAAGGAGTGAGGAGATGGCGTTACATTATGGGGATATATCCATGCTGTTATTCCCCTATTGAGCTTAACACTAAATTCTATAGCATGTAAATCACGTTTTCCAGCTTTATGTACTGCATACAATACAGTACCATTGTTGGTATTAGCGAGACATAGCTCCTTGTAATAAATCATTAGCTGTTACGCGAGAGTTTGTGGACAACATTCCATGACTGTATTATTCTGCCCTGAATTCCGAGCTGAATCTAATGTAACTGCTTTGGGATGAGTTAGAAGCTGACTTCGCTGCAGATTAAAGAGTCCAACGTTGTTGACTAATGGGTTCTCATTTCTCCACTGAAGTTCAGACGCATTACTGTAAGTTTCCTCAGCAGAGTCAAAGCCTTCATAGAGATGAAACTTTGACACATCCCTTATTAATGTTCACTCATGAGTGTCCAGATACTGTCGATGTAACTGAATGTCTGCTGAGAAACGGGCCATGTTATTTGCATGTGACAGCAACACCTACATTTTGATGTTACAAACTGTGTGTTGCAGCCTCGGGAATAATATGTAAAACTTTCTTTGTGAACTAAAGGCAATTAAGTACAAATATATTCTATTAATCTGTCAAATGAGATTATTTTAACCAGTAATTTTCTAATTGGTTTGATGTGGCCTGACACGAATTCCTCTCTTGCACCAACCTTCATCTCATATAGCACTTACACACTACATCCTCAATTAACTCCTCGACGTATTCCAACTGTCTTCCGACTGAAGAGAAAGACACTCTTCAGTCTTTACACTCTACATCTCCTTCGTCTTGTCAGTATTTCCCCATGTCACTGATTCTGCAGAGTACCCGCCTCATTCCATATCCAACAAGTCCACCGAATTTTCAACACTTTTCTCTAGCACCACATCTCAGACGCTCGAAGTCTCCTTAGTCACGGTGTTTTGCCACTGTCTACGATTCAGTATCATACAAAGTAGTTCTCCAAACATAGATTCTCATAAATTTCTTCCTCAAATTATGACCTATGTTTCATAGCAGTAGAATTATGTTGGCTAGTTGTACCAATTTTGCCTTTGCTAGTATGCTTTTTATGTCCTTCTTGTTATGTATATCATGGGTTATTTTCCTTACAGATTTCGTTAATATTGTCTACTTCATGACCACTAATTTAAATGTAAAAAATTCCGATATCTGCTGCTTCTCATTAGAAATTTATTTCCGTGGTTCATTCTCAATTAATATTCCTTACTCATCAGACTCTCCATTCAATTCAACAGATCCCATAATTCGTCACTTTCTCTGAGGACAGCAATGTCATCAACAAAAATTTCATTGGCATTCTTTCACCGTGAATTTGAATCCCATCCTAGAATCTTTATTACATTTCCATCATAGCTTCTTCGGTGAATAGATTGAATAGTAGGGGCAAAAGACTGCACCCTGTTTTACACACTTTTAATCTGAGTACTTTATCTTTATTTTCGAGTCTTATTCTTCAATCTTGGTTCTTGTACATGTTGTAACCCACCTGTCTTTCCCTGTAACTTAGTTATATTTACGTAAGACTTTCGAAGCTCCTGCAGAATTTTATATTGTCGAACGCTTTTTCTAGGTAAAAAACTTTTGACTGTATTTTGACTTTTCGTCAGCCTTGGTTCCATTATCAATTACAACTTACGAACTTCCTCTCTGGCGCCATTACCTTTCCTAAAGCTGACAGTTTTTTAATTTTCTGTTCCATTCTTATTTACATCATTCTCATCAGCAGCTCGGATGTATGAGTTCCAAAGATGATTGTGCTGTTGTTTTCACAGTTATCTGCCATTGCT